>NC_140165.1:64407133-64489604 GCF_963971535.1 Notolepis coatsorum
TCTCTCTCTCTCTCTCTCTCTCTCTCTCTCTCTCTCCTACATTACGCGCAACCAATGAGTCTGACGTTTTACGGACCGGCACTTCAAGGTGTGGCAGCTGTGTAATAAACTATCGATTTATAAGGAATTCGTTAAACTTATCCGTTGTCTTACTTATTATTAAACATATTATTTATTTCTCCCAAATGAAGGTTCTGAAAGTCTGTCTCCGTCACAAGCGTAATGTAGGATAGACTGATAGGCCGGTCTCTCTTACATTACGCGCAACCAATGAGTCTATCCGACAGCCACGGACCGGTTTAATGGACCTGAACGGTCAAGTCTGGTGTGGGGTGCTAAGCGATTGTCGTTGCGCAACAGCCGATCGCGTCGCCAGGCGAAGTCGCTCGCCCGCCGTCTGCTTTGAGAATAAAATAATAATAAAATACGGTCCGGGATTTACATTTTAGGGCTGTCTTAAATACTTCGAAGCTTCGTTCGATGGGCATGGGATTCGAATATGAAAATAAAATTCGATTATAATTTTTTTTCTTTTTGCTAAATCAACTCTGCCTCTCTTTGTTAACTACAACAAGCAATGCTGTTTGTTATTCAAGATGAGGTCGGACTCGGCACTGACAGATTTGTGTTCAATGTGCTGCTTTTATAAAGCCTCAAATGACGGCTTACAATATTTCATGAAAGCAAAGTGTTGTGTTTGTCTAAGATTTAAAAAGGTTTAAACTTTACAGCACTGACAAAGTTGAACAAAGTACTGTACAAGTCCCACAACATATATATTGTTTTAAATAAATTCCTTTGTTTACAAATTAGGTTAGCTCAAAAAAGGGCAGTGTGAACGCAAACCAAAATCAAACAATGTATCATTCTACAGGCCCTACAGAGTGGTGCGCTCAGCCGAGCGTACCACGGGTATTGCACTACAACCCCTGCAGGTCCTATACAACAAGAGGTGCAAATCCAGAGCCTGCAGAATAAGGAAAGACCCTCACCACCCCAACAACAGCCTGTTCAAGCTGCTGCGGTCAGGCAAACGCCTGCGAACACCAGCAACTAGGACAGAGAGACTTCGGCTCAGCTTCTTCCCCCAGGCCATCAGAGCCTTGAACACTGAACTCTCCACACACAAGCACACATGATCACACACACAACACACACACACACTGTACACGCTCACACACTAGCAGCCACTTTAACATGAGCACACACACACTCATGGTGCACACGCTCACACTTATGGTCACTTTACAAACGGAAAGGTCACTTTAAGAATAGTATAGTATAACTTGAGATTGTATAATATAGCATTGTATAGCAGTGTACATAAAGACCCAGTGGCTCATCCGTAGCTAACAGTGTATTGCACTACCACAGGACCTAGCATGTCCTACCATGCTCTGTAAATAACTCATGTACATCGATATGCCCTACTTTGATTACTTGTTTATTGCACAATGTCGTTCTATTGGATTCTTATTATATTATTATATATTACTATTGTATTATGCACAATCGCTGCGGGCAAGACCACCCGCATTTCATTGTATACTTGTATGCCGTGACAAATAAAACTCTTGACTTGACTTACGATACACTGCTCTGTTATATATTTTTCTTTATTGAACAATCTTATCATACTTTTTACTGTCAGTTATATCTTATTATTTTTAGCCTATTTTAAACTGAATCAAACCGCACTTTTTTACTCTTATCTAATCTATTCTATTTTATTATTTGTATTGCTGAAGAACTGTGATTTGCCTAACCTTGCTACCTCTCTATCTCTTTGTATTTACATTTAAAATGTTTATGCTCGCTTATGCCTGTATTTCTTACTGTTGTGAAGCACTTTGAACTGCAACCTCTGTATGAAAAGTGCTATACAAATAAAGTTATTATTATTATTATTATTATTATTATTATTATTACTTGATTCTCACATTTGGTCCACCAGAAAGTCCGGACTATCCGTGGACGAGATGTGAACACAGCCATAGTGTTTAGGGCTGTGCACTTAGTTACCACCTCGTCTGAGAAGACGGTAGGTGCGTAGCATTAACTGCTCGGTGCAATTGGCGCAAAGCTTTGTGGATTGAGAGCATTTTTGGACAAGGCTCATTTGCATAGAAAGGGGACACACACACACAGAAAAGGGGGAGAATGGCTTATCCAGTTCATATATCAACTTATATCAACTATCCAGTTAGTTTTTATAGTGTAACATTTGGTTACTTGAAGGAGAGAGAGAGAGAGACTGAGACTTGTTATGCGCGACGCTAGTCAGTCTCGGAATGGATTTGGTAGCTTTTTTTCTGCGTCTCCGTAGACCGTGCCGTGCCATCGTTTTAAAGTCATAGTGAAGATTGATTTATATGAAAACCGATTAATGTATAATTTAGCTAGCTCGCCAAAGGTTACTGTGATCAAAGCAAACTTTAATAAAAAAAATTTATTAAAAATAAATTAAAAACCATCACGCCCAATAACATTCTCATGATGAAGTCAAGTATAACATCTCCGCCTCCAGGTGAATTTGTGAATCAGGATCTATACCTTTGCAAAATATGGCGCCAGGTACAGTGTAAATGCAGCTGTCGCCTATAGAGGGCACATGTTTATTTTTATATTTAATTTTATTTCATGCGACGGATCACTTCCTGTCTCACGCTCTGACTTGCCGTAGTTTGATCAGATCAGGCAGAGCGTGCCAAGACGTGTAGAAGAAGACAGCGCAGCAGATTTGTGCACTTTATTTTGTCAAAGCTAAAAGACAAAATACTAGAGATTTGAAGATAAACCCCCTCCCATTGAGCTGCAAGCAGGCCAAAGTGGTTAGTAGAGTTTATTCACACCTTTTCGTTTTGTTTTTGTAATTCTATTGACTGAATGTATGAATAATTGAATATTGATTGTGATTATTTCCTGCATTGTAGTTCTACGGTGGTAATGAACGTGATGCTACAGTCACATGATGCTAGCTAGCTCATTCAAGAATTTGCATCAATAAAACAAGCCATCTGTAATTAAAGAACTCTGAGTCCTCGTCATGCATCCATGGGCGGCATAGTAGAACACTTCACCGTGAAGTTGAAGACTCCAAGTGAGAAATGAATCGCGTTGGCTATGAGGACGTCGGGTAGAGGATTGTCTGCAGTCGAAGATGTATCGTCATGTCTGGGGAACTTTTGTGCTGGGAAGGAGTTGCAGCAGTGTGCACACGGCTAAACAAGCGAGCTCGTTGAAGAAGACGGCTCGAGAGTGGCGCGGGTACAGGACTCTGCCACTGAACTTTTCCACATATCAGTAAGATTTCACAGCATCCATCTTAAAGAAGCAGCAGACTTTTCCCTAAATTGGACTGCATAGGCAAATGCCATTCACCAAGTTGACTGACTACACGTCTCAGGTATTGACTTTTCATATCCAAGTATTGTTGTAGGCTACAATTGCATTGCAAGTGCGCACATTCTTGAGACTGTATAAGGTTGTTTACAGTTTAATATTTTTGGACATTTAAGAATAGTTTGATGTTCATTCATGAAGTCTAGCTTTATAAGGTTAATTTAGAAAAGGCCAATCATAAAGGGTATATTCGAACTTGATACTTGCATTTTCATAATAGCCTACTAGGCTTACATTTTCATTTCGTTTTTGAATTTCATATTAGCCTACACATTTTATTAGTTATATCCCAGTATAGTAGGCTACTATAATATAAACGTAGGGCTATGGTTTATTTTAATTTTTCGTAATTTGTATTTCACATTGAAGAAAGGTGTAGATTTGAATTAGCCTACAATTTTCAACTAAATTAACACTTTGGGTGCCGGGAACCGTCTTTAGACGTCTTTGCTGGCCATGCTAAAGTTGCCGGAGGACGCGTTACGTCGTCCTTATATCAATATTTCAAAAATCTGCGATCGGATTCATATGTCCCCTCCGCTGGCCTGAGATCCACCAGCAGGACCCACTGAGCTCTCTGGCGGTTCAGGAGCGCCATCTGGTGGCCGATCAGCGCAATCGCCAAACAGGATGTGCCATAGAGGTTGTGCTAGACGTCCGTAGTACTTCCGGGCACTCGCTATAGGTCCCGGGACTCTGGCTCGTCACGCTACACAGTGATCGATTGCCAATAACTCGATAAACAACATGATTTGGACGTATATACCATTATACAAGCTGGAGATGGACCGGGTAAATTTACATCCCATAATGATAAGATTTCTACTCTACGATGATCGCCCAACGGCGCGCGGAGACTGGGGTGAGTTTTAGCGTGTAACATTACCGTCTTCGATACTAACTGCTATTATCAACATTTGACCCACATTAGATGATTGGTATAACGCTGCCCACGGAATTATAAACGCCCCCTAGCCCATCCGGTCAACATCAGATGACGTGTAGTAACTTCTAGAAGTACGTCTAGTTGGAATTTTTTATATCGCGCTGATTGCCATAAAACTGTATTGCATCATCAATATAATGCATTTGGGGCTATAGATCACGTTCTGGAGAAAGCTGCAGAAAGAGATGAAAACATACTTATACATTAGACCATACTTTACTATGAATATGTGAATGAAAAAGTTTAACGTTGCTACACAATGAACAATACATATAGGACTTTGAATGGGCCCTAATAATGGCAATGTAGCAATAGAATTTAAAAAGTTATAGCCATGCAAAGAAGGGGTACTTCTCCATAGACAAATAGAGCCGGCAACCTATGGTATATCATGAATTTAACCCAAGGCAACCAAAGTGTTAAGCATTTTATTTTTGAATACTTAAGACATTTGTTGACACTTTTCATGATTAGGCTTACACATTTCATAGACCCCTCTATTTACAGTTCATATTTCTTATTCCATAGATATGGTTCATAAATATTTAATGAATACATAATTGATTTATTTTCCACACAGTGACAAGTCATATTTACACACTGAAGAAAAGGTAGATTTTATTTTCAACTTTATTACTACATTATTACTACACAGTAAACATGTCACAAAGGGGTGAAATAGAGCAAACTGAAACACAGGTTGAGGCAGACAAGCTAGACGCTTCCAGCGAGCCAGTCGTATTTACTAGGGCTGTCCCCGACTAAGGATTTGGATGGTCGACTATGATTGGCCAAAATTTGCTGTTAGTCGACTATTGGTAAAAAAAAAAAGAAAAAAAAAATTATAATATTTTTAAATTTTTTATTTATTTGTTGTATCATTCCACTTGGGCTGTGGGGGGTGCTTAATGTCTGAAGGAGTCGACTGAAGGCTTCTTGTCCTCTGCAAAAGCATGCAATTGGTCCACTGATGGATACATCTTGATATTTGTCTAGTCTAGAGTGTTCATTAGATGGGTGAAATCCTCTTTCAGTGCCTCTGTGCCCATTTTCGTAGGCAGTTAGCCTCTGGTATGCGTGCCATTAGCGTTAGCCACACTTCTAGGCCTCTTTTCGTTTGGAAAGAATGACAAAAAAAAAAGACAAAAAAAATATTATTATTATTATAATTTTTTTTGTATATTCGACTAAGAGGTTGGCTAGTCGACTACGGCTCCTTTCAACCGATTAGTCGACTAATCTACTAATAGGGGTCAGCCCTAGTATTTACCACATCAGACTTGCCTCCTCTGGCTAAGGCAGATTCTACACAGCCTAGGAAAAGTGAACGCACTCGGACACGTTCTGAAAAGGGACAGGCTCTTGTAGACGATAAGGTTAAGGATCTAAAAGTGAACTTCAAAGGGGCATATGAGAGCTGGAAGCACAACATAAATAGACTGAAAATATCCATCAAGTATAAGGACGACTCTGACCTAATGGAGATCATGGCCAGAATAATTTGAGATTGATGGTATTTATCTAAATATGAGAGACACTTTACATCCCGATCATCCAGACTCATAAACCCGTAGAAGGAATGATACATGCCAATCGCTCACCAGGACTGCTAATAAAAAGGCTCAGGAGTTCCTCAACAACGGTGGTTCTGAAATCTCAGCTTGGCCTGATGCTGAATCGGTGTTCGAATCTACAAATTCCCACGTCTCCTTATCAAGGACCAGACGGTCTACACAGTCTTTACACGTGTCACACGACGCAAGACAAGCTGCAGCGGAAGCAGCCGCAACTACAGAGGTACTAAGAATAATGAAAGAACAGAATGAGCAAGAAGGAGAAATCCGAAGACTGGAGCAGGAAGATGAAAGGCTGACGGCTGAAAATGACAGAGAACACCAAGAAAAGAGTTCTATTCATCACGGAAAACTCAACGCAGCTAAGGCAAAGCTAAAGGTTTACACTGAAAGCATTCATAATGACGATGAAGAAGATCATCTGTGGTTACCTCTTCTACACTATCCTTCAGCACATTCGCTAGCTCTCCCCCCACAAGAAGAACTGCGTCCTCTTGCGCCTCCAGTGTATCAACCCAACCCCAACCCGGCAACTCAACAAGGAGAGAGACCTTCTCAACAAGGAGAGAGACCTTCTCAACAAGGAGAGACCTCATCAACAAGGAGAGAGACCTTCTCAACAAGGAGAGATACCTTCTCAACAAGCAGAGAGACCTCATCAACAAGGAGAGAGACCTTCTCAACAAGGAGAGAGACCTTCTCAACAAGGAGAGAGACCTCATCAACAAGGAGAGAAACCTTCTCAACAAGGAGAGAGACCTTCTCAACAAGGAGAGACCTCATCAACAAGGAGAGACCTTCTCAACAAGGAGAGAGACATTCTCAACGAGAGAGAGATCTTCCCATCAACAAGGAGGAGACCTTCTCATCAACAAGGAGAGAGACCTCATCAACAAGGAGAGACCTTCTCATCAACAAGGAGAGAGACCTTCTCATCAACAAGGAGAGAGCCCTTCTCATCAACAAGGAGAGAGAGACCTTCTCATCAACAAGGAGAGAGAGACCTTCTCATCAACAAGGAGGAGACCTTCTCATCAACAAGGAGAGAGACCTTCTCATCAACAAGGAGAGAGAGACCTTCTCATCAACAAGGAGAGAGACCTTCTCATCAACAAGGAGAGATACCTTATCATCAACAAGGAGAGAGAGACCTTCTCATCAACAAAGAAGAGAAAACAAAGCCAAGCGAGCAAGACAATTCTAAGGAATATCGAAACCGCAACATTGGTGCCAAAACCTTCACTACAAGCTCGAGTGAAAAGACAGACAACAAGTGTCTGTTCTGCAAGAAAGCAAACCACACTCTCCATAAGTGTTACAAGTTCATCGAAAAACCTATGGAAGAGAGAGTCAAGTTTGTACAACAGGAGAAACTCTGTTTTGGCTGCCTTGAAACTGGCCATCAATCCAAGGTCTGCAAATCTAGAAGCAAATGCGACACATGTGAAAAACCCCACCCAACATCCTTACATCAAAACCAGGAGAGTTTGTGAAAGAAGACCTCTATCTTCAGAAAAGATGGAAGAGAGTTCAGTTCCTGTCAAATGAGTTCTGGACTAGGTGGAGAAATGAGTACCTGCTTAATCTGCAACAAAGAAGAAAATGGACCAAGGACAGGAGAAATGCCAAAGTTAATGACATTGTCCTGCTGCAAGATGAGAACTTGCCAAGAAATCAGTGCAAGTAAGCAAAGGTAGTGGAAGTCTTCCCGGCTGCTGACAATAGGGTCAGAAGAGTTAAGCTGTTAGTCAGTGACACAACACTAGACAACAAAGGCGCACACATATGTCAGCCACATTATTTAGAGCAGGGGTTCCCAAAGTCGGGGTCGCGACCCCCAGTTGCGTCGCGAGCCATCTGGGTCGCCAGATGATTTGAAAAAATATATATATATATATTAAGGCTGTCAAATATATCGCGTTAACTCCCGATTCTATTAATACCACTAATTTTTTTAACTCAAGATTAACTAAAAAAAAAAGAAAAAAAAAAAAAATGTACTAGACTTCACTCAGGTGTATTATTGATGCTCTCATTGATACTATGTTTGTTTCTGAAGTGTGTGTGTGTGTGTGTGTGTGTGTGTGTGTGTGTGTGTGAGATATAGAGAGAGAGGGGGGTGAGAGAGATGAGGAAGGGGCAAAAGAGAAAAAGATCTGGGAGAGTGTGTGTGTGAGGGAGAGAGGGGGGTGTGTGATTAATCAGCCCTTGTGTGTGTGAATGTAACAAGTTCCTAACGTTTTCTTTCCCCTATTATTTCATGCACACTTTATTCATTGTTTTAAATTATTATTTTCTTTTAAGTTATTTTGTGCATCACTGTTTTGAATTTGATGCAAATTTGCAATGCATGAGGGTCATCCTTTTGTGTTAAATGGCTGCACAAAGCAAGCATTTGTTGACTCGCATGTTGATAAGAGTATTAAAACTTGGAACTTGAAAAAGATCTGTTTAAGGTAAAAAAAAAAAAAAAAAAAAAATGCGATTAATTTGCGATTAATCGCGAGTTAACTATGGACAATCATGCGATTAATCGAGTTAAATATTTTAATCGTTTGACAGCACTAATATATATATCCAAAATTACATTTTTTATATGCAGCCAGGCCACTGAACTTAGAAGCAGGCCAGGCCAGTGTTTCTAGTTGCACCAGCGCAATAGTTAGATAACCTAGGTGGGGAACAACCAGGAGATCACTGCAACTCACCCTTACAAAAAACTGCTAATCATTGACACATGCTAGCCTGTAATAATCCCCCCCCCCAGAAAAATCTACTTTGCATTTGATATATTGCAAATATATGCCATCACACACACTGGCATTTAAAGGGTTAGAATTATAAAATGAATATGTGGTGTTATGATCAGGGCTGAAGTTGAATAAGATTGTATTTTTTATCAATTACAAAAAAACTGAAAATCCATACAAATCTGTGTTGTTGCTAATCATACATATGCTAGCCTGTTTTTTAACAATAATTTGTGATGCCATCACCAGAATGCGGGAAATGAAGTCT
Source organism: Notolepis coatsorum (assembly GCF_963971535.1). Classification (NCBI taxonomy): domain Eukaryota; kingdom Metazoa; phylum Chordata; class Actinopteri; order Aulopiformes; family Paralepididae; genus Notolepis; species Notolepis coatsorum. The sequence goes on from NC_140165.1 coordinate 64,416,074, forward strand.
TTATAACAAAAAAAATCCTGGTGGGGGACCCCTAGACGCGTGATTTCGAAACCTAGCCACATTTCTCGGAGACGCTCTCTGATTGGCACTGACTGACGCTCTCTGATTGGCCACGGACACATTTGCCCAATCCGTGACGAGCTGTGTCTTTGCCCATTTCCACGTCAAACAGCCTGCAAACTACCTGGCGTTCTATCGCCATGCTCTAAGACAAACTCTAACCTTAACCAACTTCGAGTGCCTAAGCTTAACCGTCGAAAGAACTTGCCGTCACGCTCTAAGACAAACTCTAACCTTAACCAACTTCGAAGAGTGCCTAAGCTTAACCAGTGTAGAAACAGGCGTCGGCCAATCAGAGAGCGTCTCCGAGAAATGCGGCTAGGTTTCGTAATCACGCCCAGACCCCCTGCTTAAAAAGTGGCCTGACTGGGGCTATATTTTGCACTATATTTCCTGGCCTGAATGATTTCCCCAGTCCAGCCCTGGTTAAAAGCCTCCAATGCTTATTAGCCTCCTATAATAGTGGGGGTCGCGGCTCTCGGACACCGTTATTTGGGGGTCTCAGCCTGAAAAGTTTGGGAACCCCTGATTTAGAGAGAGCCATACACAAAACTGTACTATTACTGGAAGCCGAGTAAAGGCTCATTGAAACCTTTTTTGTTTTTGTGTTTGGTTTGTTTAAAGGGTTCCCAATGTTTAAAGGGTTCCTGATGTTTAAATGGTTATGTTGAAAATCACACGTTGTGTGATTGGTGGGAGTGTAAATGCAGCTGTCGCCTATAGAGGGCACATGTTTATTTTTATATTTAATTTCATTTCATGTGACGGATCACTTCCTGTCTCACGCTCTGACTTGCCGTAATTTGATCAGATCAGGCAGAGCGTGCCAAGACGTGTAGAAGAAGACAGCGCAGCAGATTTGTGCACTTTTGTCAAAGCTAAAAGACTAAATACTAGAGATTTGAAGATAAACCCCCTCCCATTGAGCTGCAAGCAGGCCAAAGTGGTTAGTAGAGTTTATTCACACCTTTTCGTTTTGTAATTCTATTGACTGAATGTATGAATATTGATTGCCATTATTTCCTGCATTGTAGTTCTACGGTGGTGATGAACGTGATGCTACAGTCACATGATGCTAGCTAGCTCCGCTAGCCTCATTCAAGAATTTGCATCAATAAAACAAGCCATCTGTAATTAAAGAACTCAGAGTCCTCGTCATGCATCCATGGGCGGCATGAATCTTGGACAAGGTGGAAGAAGGAGTACCTCCTGAATCTTCAGCACCGACAAAAGGGGCAAAAGGACAAGAGAAACACAAAGATGAATGACATTGTCATCCTTCAAGAGGATAATTCCCCCCGAAGTCGATGGAGATTGGCAAGAGTAACAGAGGTGTATCCTGCACCGATGGAAGAGTCTGAAAGGTGAAGCAGTTAATCAGCGACTCAACCCTAGACAGTAGACAATCAAGGGAAACGTAGTGCTAAGCCAGTCTATCTGGACAGGCCTCTACAAAAGACTGTTCTACTACTCCAAGCAGGTCAAGCAGCCTATTATGGTTTATTGTTTTCATACATATTCAGTTATTCGTGTGAGATTGAATTCAAAGTGTCTTTGTGTGACATTTTTATTGTGAGGCAAAAATCACAATAATTGTGATTTGGTGGGAGTTTAACACATCAAGTGCCGTTCAGCAGGGGGCACTGTGGGCCGTCAGTGCCAGTGCTCTGTCCAATTGGGGATAATGCAGTGTTTTCAGTGCTAAAACTATATTAAATATTATAGCTATGGATCTAATACATAGCTGTCAACATTGGCATTTGAAAAAACTGGAAATTTCGCCCGCCCCCTCCCAATGTAGTCTCCTCCCCCTCGTTAAATTAAATTAATCAGATACCTGGTTGAAAGTGAAATGCTGTGAACATCCCTGCATTAAATCAATGGAAGTGTAAGACAAATTCAGTATAAATTCACTTTATGTAGTAGTATAGCATTAACATGTTCATATTTATTGAAATCTTACAATGCATACATAAATGTTATGATGAATTGAAAATGGGGGAAGAAGTCCTTCTCTGGTCTGCATCCCCTTACCAATTGTGTATTGTGCCATACTGTATTGTACCCATTCTGCAATCTGTTAAAGTTAGCAATCAATCAATGTATTACCATAGTGTCTTTATACCTTCATCACTGTACATATTAATACTACAACTCAAGAAGAATCAAGAGGTTTATTTGTCACATACATACAGTGAAATGCGGATTGATTGTGCAAAATACAATAAAAATAGGCATAGAAAAATAATAGGTAACACAAGATATGCATGATAAAAAAAGACATGCCAAGTTCCTGAAAAACTGGTTCCTATGTACACTACAATACAATTGTAACTCTTAATGTATCTAAACTATACAATGCCTCCTTCCTTTAAAGTGACATTTTGTTTAAAGTTATCTGTACTGTATGTAACCCAGGTTTCAGATTCATAACTATTTAGTCATAGGGACATAAATGGTTAATGCCATTGAATAAGAACATAAGTAGTTAATATTATTGGGTCATATCATATGTATATTCGTATGAGATTAGCAACTTTGGCCAAATCCTTTGAACCGCTGCACTGCCCATTAAATTACTTCATGACATAGATAGATGTCACGACAGCCACGCCTTGCTTTACGGCAGGTGAGTCTTGAAACACGCAGATGAGATTACAGAAACCTCAGAGATTGACGCAGCTGTATGTTGCTGGATACCGAGATGAAATAGCATGATAAAAACAGTTATCAAACAGTTATAAAAGATTCCCCCAGTTACAAAACCGAAGAAGCGTTGCAGTTAAAGTAGCCTGCGGTTTTGGTGAGTTTCATCAATATTGTGCTGTCCATTTGTCGAATGTACAAAATCGTTAGCTCAATGCTATAAGCTAATAATGTAGCTTCATCCTGAGTCATGCTAGCGAAGCTTCAAGCTCAATTTGGTTAAATGAAAGCTAGAAAGAAACCATTTCAGAAGTACTTATAATTGTATTGATATGCTGTACGATAAGAACATGGTCTATATACATTTTGACTGTTTTTGAGAGTTTAATATGGAACGTGAGGAATGTCCCATATGCTAGCGCACTTTAGCCTGACTTGGCATGGGACAGACGGACATTCCCACGTGCTGTGATAAGGTAGCCTACTTTAGCTTAGCATAGCTAAAAGTAGCCTGATTGAATAATCATTCTGAAAGCAATGAAAAGATGATGAAGCGATAAAAGATGGTAAATAGCTTTTATTTTCTGAATGCCTGCTTGACGCAGGCCAGGTTTTTCTAGCACCCCGTTCCACCCTGTAAACTGGGAGCAGTTCCAGGAGTCCCGGCCGACCGACCACCCATCACCACGTGTGCCCACACGGAACGAGGCAGTGGGCCGGACCGATACAAGATGGCGAGCCAACCCACTGAACCTCTGATATAGATCTATGATCTGAATACCCCTGTTGCTCAACTCCTGTTGCCTCAACAGTCTGGTAGGATTGAGAATTGCCTTCCTCATTCCCAGTGAGGGAGTGGATCAGGAATTAACAAACTGATTGAACTTGAGTCATGGGAACTTCCAAGGACCATATCCTTTTCTATGACACGTACTGATTGAACAAGAATACAAGGACTTCCAAGGGCTTCGACCCCGTTCACCTTTTGTTATTTTGATATTGTATTTTGTATTTGATTTGATATATGGGTACTGATATTTCTCCTATAAGGAGGGAGAATTAAAGGGTAAATACACCCAGTAAGATACTTGAACCACTGATATTTCTCCTATAAGAAGGCAGAATTAAAGGGTAAATACACCCAGTAAGATACTTGAACCACTGATAATTCTCCATTAAGAAGGGAGAATTAAAGGGTAAATACGCCCAGTAAGATACCTGAACTACTGATGTTCTCCATTATAGAGGACAAGTTAAAGGGTCTATGTACCCAGTAGGGCTGTCCCCGACTAAGGATTTGGATGGTCGACTATGATTGGGCAAAATTTGCCGTTAGTCGACTATTGGTCGACAAAAAAAAATATATTTAATTTTTTTTTTTTTTTTTATATATTTTTTTATCATTCCATTTGGGCTGTGGGGGGTGCTTAATGTCTGAAGGAGTCGACTGAAGGCTTCTTGTCCTCTGCAAAAGCATGCAATTGGTCCACTGATGGATACATCTTGATATTTGTCTAGTCTAGTGTGTTCATTAGATGGGTGGAATCCTCTTTCAGTGCCTCTGTGCCTGTTTTCGTAGGCAGTTAGCCTCTGGTATGCGTGCCATTAGCGTTAGCCACGCTTCTAGGCCTCTTTTCTTTTGGAAAGAATGATTAAAAATGTTTAATTTTTTTTTAAATTATTTTCATTTGTATATTTTTTATATATTCGACTAAGAGGTTGGCCAGTCGACAACGGCTCCTTTCGACCTATTAGTCGACTAATAGGGGTCAGCCCTAGTACCCAGTAAGATACTTGAATCTCATTGATGATATATTGATTATAGTTGAATCACTGATGAACTATAAACACTGTTGAATCCTGTAAAGAAAGATGGTTTAAAGGGTAAATTCACCTAATAAGGTATTTGCATTCCTATAACCTGGAATATTTCTATTGGTACTTAAGAGTTTAAATGGGCATTTCACCTAATTTGCATTCCCTGCACACTTAAAGGTTTAAATTAATATGTCTAAACACTTACCTATTGAAATGATAAACTGATACAGAGTTTACTGATCTGCAATTGCAGAAGAAAAGATAACGAGTTACTCATGATAAAGGGATACATCCAATATCCAACCTTGAACCTAGCTTTAGCTAGATATAACCTCAGAGACGTCTGAACCAACCCTAATGTGTTGATCCAATCAACCTAGGACTTGATATCGAACTAACCCTCCCGAAAGAAGGAGTGGTTAATGAAAGAACCTAAAAGGGATACTTCACACTACTACCTTGTACTTCGTGTCTGTATTATTATTGTCTAGCTAGCGCGCTTGAAAATAAACCACCGGTCATTGTTATAACTCTGTCTCTGGTCTACTATTCCTTTAATTGTGTATATCACTCCTCTCCTCATTCGAATCTAGAACTGTGCCTGTGGCGAACAGCTGTTACTGTTAGTGACACAGGTGCTACATGTACATACATCTGATTAGTATTGTATATTACTATTGCACTTTACTGTTACATTTGCACTCTGGTTGGATGCCAAATGTCTTCGTTGTACTGAATAATGACAATACATTTTAATCTAATCTAATAGAGTGTTGAAACGTTGCTTTTCGTGAGGTACGGGAACGTCTCCTCCCACTTGGCGAGATATTTGCAGCTCTTCTTGGCTTTCTTAGCTGGTGGAACCGCACAATCCTCTCTCAAGTCCATCGTAGAATGTAATACATTTCGAGCTAAACCCCTCCTTTATCCGGATTCCGGTCGCTGTTCTTCTTCTTCTTCGGGTCGCAACCGTCTTCCAGTCTGACTTCCTGTGCTAACGTTCTAATCTACACTGCTGCCACCTGTCACCACGGAGGGGAATTGGAGCCATTTTGTAATTTCTTTTTAAATTTAATTAAATGAAATGGTAGAAAATCTCAATGATGCACTGTCATCTGTATTAGATTCTGTCGCCCCACTAAAAATGAAAAAGAAAAAAACCAGAGCCTCGCCCTGGCTGAACTATAATGCTGTCAACAAAGAAAAAAGGAAATGTCGTGCAGCAGAGCGAAAATGGAGAAAAACAAAAACCACCATATGCTGTGATATATACAAAGATGCTTTAACTGCTTATAATAAAACCATCCGCTTAGCAAGGAAAGACTACTTCTCTAAAATCATTACAGAAAATGCTGGAAACTCCAGAATCCTTTTTTCCACTATTAATCTACTACTCAACACTGCCCCTACACCTCCTCAGTCACCAACGGTTAAGTGTGAAGAACTTGCACTATTCTTTAACAACTAAATAACCTTGATCAGGGCCAGCATTACTCATGATGGAAATAAAGCTGATTGCAGCAAACCGTGCAATGTAACCATGAGAAGTTTCACATGCATCACATTAGATGTACTCTGCAAAACTGTCTCAGAATGTAACTCCTCCACCTCAGACATTGACCCTATACCTACAGCTTTCTTCAAACGGGTGTTTAATAGTGTTTCAATCCCTGTGCTAGATATCATAAACACTTCCCTTAGAACTGGTATTTTCCCAGATGCCTTTAAAACAGCAGTTGTAAAGCCATTACTAAAAAAACCTAACTTGGATAGTAATGAAATGGCAAATTATCGTCCAATATCCAACCTACCATTCATTAGCAAAGTACTTGAAAAGATAGTTTCAGTTCAAATAAATTCCTTTCTTGAACAAAACAACATCTTAGAAGAATTTCAGTCGGGATTCAGAAAATATCATAGCACTGAAACTGCCCTCACCAAAATAATCAGTGACCTCAGGCTAAACTCTGACGAGAATAAGATCTCCATCCTTATCCTGCTAGATCTCAGTGCAGCATTTGATACAATCGATCACGATATTCTAATCGATCGTCTTGAAAACCTTGTCGGTTTCTCAGAACATGTGCTAAGCTGGTTCAAAACATACATCAGAGGGAGGAAATTCTATGTTAGACTAGGAGAGCACATGTCTGATATATACGACAACAACTATGGAGTTGCACAAGGGAGTTGCTTAGGTCCTTTACTCTTCTCCCTTTACATGTTACCGCTGGGTGATATCATCAGAGAACATAATGTAGATTTCCATAGCTATGCGGATGATACACAACTGTACATATCTGCTGAACCAAATGATACAGCGATTAGCTCCATTACAGACTGCTTACTGGCAATAAATAAATGGATGAGTAAGAACTTCCTGAAACTAAATGAGAACAAAACTGAAATTCTAATTATCGGCCCCAAAACTAAAAAAGAAACGTTAATAAAGAACCTAGGAGGACTAACCCCTTCGATCAAATCTGAGGTCACTAGTCTCGGGGTTATCATAGATTCAGAACTGAACTTCAATTCTCATATTAGCAAAGTAACGAAAACATCGTTCTTCCATCTCAGAAATATAGCAAAAGTACGACCATTTATTAATCAGAACGATGCTGAGAAGATAATTCATGCATTCATATCTAGCCGGTTAGACTACTGTAATGCACTTTTCACAGTTCTCCCTAAGAAAACCAGAGAGGCTTCAGCTAATCCAAAACTCCGCAGCCCGACTGCTAACTAGAACCAAAAGGAGAGAGCACATTAGTCCAGTCTTAGCTGCTTTACACTGGCTTCCTGTAACATTTAGAATTGACTTTAAGGTCCTTCTCCTTACATACAAAGCTCTAAATGGACAGGGACCTAGCTACATCACCAACACTCTAATAAATTACACGCCAGCAAGAACACTGCGATCATCAGCTGCTGGACTACTAGAGGCTCCCAGAAACAGTCAAAAGAGGATCGGTAATGCAGCCTTTATCAACTATGCCCCAAAACTGTGGAACAAACTACCCCAAAACATCAGGGAAGCCAACTCGCTAGACATCTTCAAAAGACAGCTTAAAACTCTTTGCTCAGGCATTTCAATGACTTACCTGCACTATTCTTACCCTGCCTACTTTTCTATGCTAATTTTATCTTATTTTACACTGCCTATCAAATTCATGTGTCGGTTATCACACTTTTTACTTCTTACTGATGACTATTTTTAAACTGATTCATTTTAAACAATCTTTTACACTTTTTACTGTAACCTTGCTATTTACATTTTTTACTGTTGTTGTATGTCCGTTCTATTTTATAATTTTTAGACTATTTTTAAACTTAATCATTTTAAACTACTTTATTATTTGTATTACTGAATAGAGAGCCTATTAGGATGCTAGATCCTAATGTGAAACACTGTGATTTACCATACCCTGCTATGCTCACCCATGCCTGTATTTTTACTGTTGTGAAGCACGTTGAACTGCAACCTCTGTATGAAAAGTGCTATACAAATAAAGTTATTATTATTATTATTATTATTATTATTATTATTATTATTATTATTATTATTATTATTATTATTATTATTATTATTATTATTATTATTTATGTATGTTACATTGTGTATATACCTTTTGTACAGTTTGACGTGTGGTTGAAGATTATTGAAGACAAAATAAATCCACCAGTATCTGAAGAACCATGGCGTTGTGTGTTACCTGGGGGGAGTGATAGCTTAGATATGCAGACTTGGCAGCAGAAACTGAACAGTGAGGATGTAAAGCTAGGGTTTGTCGGTGGAAGTATGATGCAGATGATTTATAGCACGATCAACTTCATCATTATTGGGAGAGTTGGGGATTCATGGGCGGAGCTTGCAAAAAGCGGTAAATGAGATGTCAGTGGATTTGTTTGAGGAGAAATAATGTCAGCTACTGTAGGGGCCAACGTAAACAAAGGGTAAGAGTATCCCTTTTCTTCTCTGTTGTGGGGATTGCATCGCATGTATTCTTGTGTGTTTTTATATTGTATGTTTTTATACTGTATGTACTGTATGTTTGGCACCAAGACAAATCCCAATCAACCATGTGTTGAAATGGCAATAATTGTTCTATCTATCTATCTATCTATCTATCTATCTATCTATCTATCTATCTATCTATCTTGTTGCTGTTTCATGTGTAATATTGTAGGAATTGTATTTTTGACATAGAATAACATAGGGAGGTTCGGCTTGTGAATATCATGGAAAAGTGGGAGCTGGCATGGATGGGGTGGTTCTGGGATGCTGGAACTAACCGCTGAGCCCGAGGTTGTGGGCCTAACTTGAAGAAACACCAGTGAAGGGGGGTGCCCACTTGATAACCCTGGTGATATGCTGACTCTTGCTGCCCATCTATCTGCATGCTGGGTTGTGACGGCCATTGGGTTTCTTCATTGAGTGTTTATCCTTATCGTTAGGGCACAAGTATCTTGTGTTTTATTATAATATAAATAATGTTTAGAGATTAAAGTCAACATTTATAAAGTCAGAATAAAGTCATGATGTTTAGAGATTAAAGTTAATATTTATAAAGTCAGACTAAAGTCATGTTTACAGATTAAAGTCAACATTTATAAAGTCAGACTAAAGTCATAATGTTTACAGATTAAAGTCAACATTTATAGTCATAATGTTTACAGATTAAAGTCAACATTTATAAAGTCATAATGTTTACAGATTAAAGTAAACATTTATAAAGTCATAATGTTTACAGATTAAAGTCAACATTTATAAAGTCAGAGTAAAGTCATAATGTTTACAGATTAAAGTCAACACTTATAAAGTCATAATGTTTACAGATTAAAGTCAACATTTCCATACTTGTTCCCATGCAGTCCAAACAGCTCTTCTCCTGGTCCAGCTGTGACGGTTCTCTCAAACCAAGGTGTGAGAGGCTAGGAGGGGTGGTCATAATCAGACCAATCTTGGGGGAAAGTAAGGAAAGAAATATCAGTACATTTTACATTCATCCTAATAAAACAAATATCTAACTTTTCAGTTGAAATTCATCAAATCAAATAAAATTTATTTGTAAGGCCCGACAATAGAGCCATATGAAATCCGCGTTCACGGAATCGCAGACGGAATCGCGGAATGGAATCAACTGCAAAACGTGGAATATTGCAGAATTTGGCCTAATCTGGACTGAAATTCCGGGAAGGAGATGGAACGTTTGGTGCAAAGCAAACGTTGACCGGGAACCGCTGCGTTATACAACACGCAGCAGAGTCCAAGCATCTGCCGTCTGTCTGCGTCTGTGTTAATGTCAGCAAGAAGCTAAGAATTTCCGCAATAAACCCTAAATTCAGAGCAGAGCAGTATCCTAATGACTTTTATGCCTCTGGTTATAAGGTGTTGCAAATTCTGTCAACGTACCGTGGACTGGAACCGCAAAAACATGTGCGACACTATGTGATTAAATAGCTATGTAACGTTACAGTACATAGGACTATAGATGGAAATGATAGCTTCTTGCTAAATCTGGTGCACCAATCCATTTGTTTAATGCAAACGATTGTCATTACACACTGTCCTTTATAAACGAAATAAACTTAAATAGCTATGTAACGTTACAGTACATAGGACTATAGATGGAAATGATAGCTTCTTGCTAAATCTGGTGCACCCATCCATTTGTTTAATGCAAATGATTGTCAGTACACACTGTCCTTTATAAACGAAATAAACTTAAATAGCTATGTAATGTTACAGTACATAGGACTATAGATGGAAAATGATAGCTTCTTGCTAAAACTGCTGCACCCATCCATTTGTTTAATTCCCACTTATTAGACACTATTTCTGATGGTAAAATGAGCATAAAAAGCAAAATACAGAATTCTGAAATATTCAAACGGAAAAAACAGAATTTGGGAAAAAATTTAATGGAATTTGGAAAATAATAAAACGGATTTCATATGGCTCTACCAGACAACACACGTTAATGTCCCCATGGGCCGGACATGTCTTAAACAAGTCAAGAAGAAACATCACAATAAATCAAGAACAAAACAAAACACCATGAATTCCAAAATAAAATGTAAAATAAATTAATTAATTAATGCAACACTCCCAGACATACCCCACGCGAAGGTAAGGAAAAACTCACTAAAAACCTAGCAATAGGGAAAAAGCACCACAGGCTTTTTTGGCTATGATGAATTGAAAATGGGGGACCCTGATGTAAACAAGACGAAAGTCTTTCTCTGGTCTGCATCCCCTTAACAATTGTATGTATTGAGCTGTACTGTACTGTACCCATTCTGCAATCTGTTAATAAAGTTTTCAATCAACCAATCAGGCAATGTGGAGGGGAGAAACGTTAGAAGGGCCGTTCAAGGGGGGGATCTCCCTTCTTAGATGTCGGTGATAGTAGTGTTGCTATAAAATAGATGTCAGTGATAGTAGTGTTGCTATAAAACAGGTGAAACACAGAAAACGAAGCAAGAACCACCAGTCCATAACCAGCTATACAGGTAGCGCTCTTTTCCAAGGCTAACAAATTGGAGGCTGACGATGAAAGATTATCAAAATAACTGAAAAACACATGGGTGTATATAGACAGATGCACTGCTATAGTTCTGATCTATGAATATACGCCTATGATATCGCATTTAATTTGATCCAAAACATCCAATTGGTTATTGGTGCAGGCAGCTGTTGTTTTTGGCCGATCAGATGTTTTTGTCTTCCAAGTGGTGTTTCCAGGGTCACATTGGACAAACTAAGGCCACGTCCTGGTCAGAAAGTACACTAAATTAAATGAAAATACAACTAAATGCAATATCGTGGACATCTACAGAAGATCGAAAAATAATTGTTTGGTAAACTGTAAATAATACAACTCAGGGTTAGAAATGGCTTTTTTGCTCCCCTTAATTGATTTTCGGGGGCTTTTTTGTATTTCGGGGGCACTGAACTTTTATGATGAAAAAGGTTATTAACTCTTTCCGTGCCACTCACGAGATTTCTCGTGTTTTTTTTATAGGTGGTTGAAAGCCACTCACGAGATTTCTCGGATATTTTTTTTTTTTTAGCGATCTGAAATCATATTGCATCACCCGAGCCTACCCGAGTATAGCCGAGCGGCGCCGGCGATCATTGTGGAAAAAAGCGCCCCCTGTCGTCTCCCAGATGACATAAGTGATTTTGGAATGGACTCAATGAAAATGAATGGGGGAAAAAATCCGGTACTCCACATTTTCCAGTCCACTGATCCAGCCGGGGTTACCACAGTTCATTCTGGAACCTCAGATCCCCGCTGATCATGGAGTTCTACTGTATCGCATTGGATCCATACACGTATTGATTTTTTCGAATGGTGATCAGGAATTGGAATATACCAGTTGGATACCATCTGATGTCAGGTAAGGACTCTAAGTTATCAGTGTTAAGTTTGATGAAGTTATAAGCTGTTTTGTGAAATGTCTTCTTTCGGTTTCACTGTAAAAGTCCATGAGGAAATCAACGGGGCGATTATCCGTGCGCGGCTCGAATGTGCTTGCGTGCACGTATAATATTGATCATCTAGCGTTTATTTGAAAACGATTCATAAAAAGGCCGACGAATATCAACGTTGTGGAATATTCCAGTAAAAGGCGATTTTCATAGAATGATCCAGAATGGGCTGTTTTTTATCTGAAAACGGGTGCTTTTCTAAATGCTCTGAAACGGAAATGCCGCGATAAAAAAACAATCTGCCTTGACAAGACAGCACTGACTGGAAAATAGTCTTTGATAATGCGATGGGCAGATTAGACACATAGCCATAATTTAAAACATAGATTAGGCGATATTAACGTTAACATTGGCGCCGATGGTGGCATTCAGCCGGTAAAAAGGAAAACCCGGCGTGGCGCTCAAAGTGTTAAACATCCTTATCATTTAAAAAATACAACTCAATTAATGACCTCATTTTGTGGCTGCGGCTGTCCTGGTGGTGCATAGCGCTGTATTTCTTTACAGTCTTCGTCCCGCCTACAAAAAAAATCCACGCAAACTGCTCCTTGCACACTACCAGCCAGGCAGATTTTTTACCAGCCAAAAATTCTAAAAATAATTTGTGTCGCATATATATAAAACACGTCAGTACATTTCAGGTAGATACGGTATTACGTTCAAGTAGATAAAGAATACACACTTAAATAAGAGGCCAGAGTAACATTTTAAGCAAATTATTTTAAAGGTGACATGCATTATAAATGTCATTTTTCAGTCTCTAGCATTGTATTATAGTAATAGGAGTTAGTATCAATGTGTTTTAGTGTCTAAATACCATATTGGCGGATTGCTCTGATTCAGCTCAGATCATTTCCTGCCCCAGTAAATTAGGCCATCCTGATTTGAAGGCCTGAATGACGTTACTCAGGCTCTGGGTAGCAGACAGTGATGTGATTGGCTCTGTGGTTGTAGCTAATGCCCGCCCACATTCTACCTAGACTGACTGTACACAGCGAGTGGAAACCATTTCTTCATACTCTGAATGCCTGCATGGGGAGAGAGAGAGAGAGAGATAGAGAGCACTTGGGGGGGGGGGGGGGGGGGGCCTGCAGCGCGCCACACACACGCAAACGGGAGATTGAAAGAAAGAAAAAAAAAACCCACAAGCTGCCGAGCGGACTCTCATCACCGAGAGGGAGAGAAAGGAAGAGAGAGGGAGGGAGGGAGAGAGGGGGCCTTGTCAATAGGCCTGTCTTTTTTTCTCTCTCTCTCTCTCCCACCCCCTCCCTCTCTCTCTCTCTCTCTTCCTTCCTTTCTCTCCCTCTCGGTGATGAGTCCGCTCGGCAGCTTGTGGTTTTTTTTTCTTTCTTTCAATCTCCCGTTTGCGTGTGTGTGGCGCGCTGCAGGTCCCCCCCCCCCCCCCCCCCCCCCCCAAGTGCGCTCGCTCTCTCTCTCTCTACCAGTGCAGACTGTGGACTGACTGTCACTCAAAGTGCTTATGGGCGGAGCCAGGCCATAACAGCCTGAAATCTTGAGGCTGAAAAATGATGGTTGAGTACTTGATTAGAAATATAAAACAATGCATTTTTTTGAAAAAAACCTTACAAATGTCTTCAATAGACTAACAGGAATTGTGTAAAGTTGCCCAAATAGTGCTAGGAATAGCAGTACATAGCCCCTTTAATATATTGATTGATGATTGATTAATCAATACAAGTCAATCTTAAGCTTAAATTGTAACCTAACCTAATCATCAGACTCCTCACTAGCCTCTTTGCAGGATTTAACAGAACATAATAAAATGTGAAGGTTTTGTAAACCTAACTTAAACCTCCTCAATCATGTCCTCATCAGAGTCCATAATCTCATTGATTTACTACCGATGACTGTGGTGTTATGTTAATGTGTGTGCGTTATACGACAGAGTGTACAGGCCACCGTACTCGGGGTCAAGGGGCAGGTACGGGAGGGGTGAGAGAGATACACCTGTGTGATGTTGCTACGGAGTTAAGCTAATAAAGGATACTCACAACCACAGCAGAGGACTCACGTATTTGTACTGTGAAGTAACACGACAATGACAAATGTGTTGTTTCTGTTTTTCTTGCAGCACACGGAACAAGTTAACAACTCACCACTGTCTACAGCCCCCGCATCATACTGTAGCCTAGCCAGTCTCTTGAAACTATCTTCAAACTTCCACTGCTCTTGAAACTTCCTTTTGTCAGGTGGTCCCGCTCATCCTTTTCGTCTGAGAAAGCCAAGGTGGGTTTTCATTTTAACGGCCGGCTTACTCCTTCCATATGGTTCCACATATTTATAACCCATTAACGTTATTAAGCTAACGTTAGCTAATCGGCGTAACGTTACAGGAGACAAGGAGAGATTGACGCGCGAGGAGAGATTGAGGGCTGCAAAAAAGGCGACTGTCCTTTATTTTACATTACTATTTTGTTCAAATCTGCCCACCATTGGCGCTTTGCGGGTGCTTATTTTGTGCTTATAATTGGTAAACTGTCTGGGGCATTTTTTGCCCACCCTTAAAGGTGTCATGCAGTGCTATTCCTAGCACTATTTGGGCAACTTTACACACTTCCTGTGAGTCTATGTAACACATGTGTAATTTTTATTCCAAAAATAATCATTGTTTTATATTTCTAATCTTGTACTCAAAACCAGCATTTTTCAGCCTCATGAAAGCAGGCTATTATTGGCTTGGCTCCACCCACACTTTGAGTGACAGCCACCCACCAAATAGCTCCGCCCATCTCCCCGTCATTCCATCCAGGTGGAGGTCTTATTGATTGATTGATTGATTGAAAACTTTATTAACAGATTGTAGAATGGGTACAATACAGTACAGCTCAATACACACAATTGTTAAGGGGATGCAGACCAGAGAAAGACTTTCGTCTTGTTTACATCAGGGTCCCCCCTTAGGTTTCAGGTTACATACAAATATGGTATGTCATAAATATAGAGATGTAGCAGTACTGTCTATCTATATATATATATGTTACCACTATTTGTAAAAGCCACAACCACGTTACCATATTTGTAATAATGTAAATCATTGTGTCGTTGTACATATTGTGTATACATCGTTAGAAGCTAACATAGGTTCCATCACTCTGAGAGTCCATGTTATGAACTATTACCACAGATATTTTCAGTTTTCAGGGTTGATCTAACAGTTTTGATTATGAAATCTCAGTCAAGGGTACCACAGGTCCTCTTCTCAGACCTGTGGGGCAAAGCACTGCACCATGCAAGCTACATGTCGCTGCATGTTGATCAATAGTAGCCCACTCGGTGCATCACAGTGGGCTACTATTGTGCTAACAACATGCTGCGACGTCTAGCTTGTTAGCCGGCATGAATACCCGATTTAAAATGGTTCTCTCCTCTTTGTATACCTTTGTCCTCACAAGTATTCTGCCAGGGAACTTATGGACACGACAATAGTAGTAGTTATAAGGTGTTTGAGCTTGTAACGTTAGTTAGCTCATAGCTATCGTGGTACACGAGAGCTATGAGCTAACTAACGTTACAAGCTCAAACGATAGCTATGAGCTAACTAACGTTACAAGCTCAAACACCTTATAACTACTACTATTGTCGTGTCCATAAGTTCCCTGGCAGAATAATTGTGAGGAAAAAGGTATACGAAGAGGAGAGAACCATTTTAAATCGGGCATTCATGCCGGCTAACAAGCTAGACGTCGGGGTATGTTGTTAGCACAATAGCTACCAAGCTAAGCTACGTTAGCTTCTAACGGTGTATACACAATATGTACAACGACACAATGATCAAACACCTTATAACTACTACTATTGTCGTATCCATAAGTTCCCTGGCAGAATACTTGTGAGGACAAAGGTATACAAAGAGGAGAGAACCATTTTAAATCGAGCACTCATGCCGGCCGACAAGCCGGACACCGCAGTTGTTGTTAGCACAATAGTAGCCCACTGTGATGCACCGAGTGGGCCACCATTGATCAACATGCAGCGATGTGTAGCTTGCATGATGCGTGTGCAGTACACAGGTCTGAGAAGAGGACCTGCACATGATAGCAACCGGGAGCGTCGCGGAGCATTCCTAGATCCACTTCAACCAGCCGAGCGTCGGGAGCTCCAGCAGCTTGTCGATGTGCTAATAGCCTGGAGCCAGCTACCGTTAGCTTGCAGAGGCTATTAGCACACCGACAAGCTGTGTAGCCAGCAGGCTGAATGCTCCGCGACGCTGGTTGAAGTGGATCTAGGTAGCCAGCAGGCTGAATGCTCCGCGACGCCCCCGGTTGCTAACGCCGGCCCCGGCTGGTGCTAACTAGCTAGCGATCGCTCCCGAGTCCCGAGAGCTAACGCCGGTCTGTCTGTCGAAGAATGGAGGCGGGCATTACTAAAACCACAGAGCCAATCACATCACCGTGCGCTATAAACAGCGCCCTGTGACGTGCACCAGGTCGTCAAATCAACATGACCTGATTTACTAGAGGCAAACAGGGGATGGGCTGTAGCTGAGGAATTCGTCAATATAGTATTTAGGCCCAAAAACACATTGATACGAACTCCTATTACTATAATACAATGCTAGAGACTGAAAAATGACATTTATAACGCATAGCCCCTTTAACTGATTTTCGAGGGCATTTGGTCCATTTTTGAGGGCATTTTGCCCCAAGCCCCCGTTAATTTCGAACCCCGATACAACTTTACCATGGACTCCTAAGCAATGTTCCCCCTAAGGTGCGCCTGTGCGCACGCACATGGCAAAAACGCTCCCGCGCACATCTGAAATCTGTCGCGCACAGAAACGTTTGTGTAAAATATGCATGTAGTTAAATTGACAGGCGCATTGCACCGAATACTACGGTAACCTGTTGCGTGTGACGTTACCAAGAGAAGCCCCGCTTTCAGTGCTTTGTGGGCGGCGCTACTGCGCGCTCACACAGACACACACAACAGATGAGGAAGTGGACAGATCCAACCAGCATTGCTGGCTCCTCACAATGCAAACGCGAAAATGTACATTACAGATGAACTGCAGAGAAAATTCCCAATTTATCGTCCCAGTCGAGACTAAGGCATAAAAAAAATATTGTTTGGTTCCTGTTGGTAAGGCCATGAGTAGGTAGGGCATTTATTTTATTTTATTTTTTTATTTTATCTCTTCCCACGGCGACTATGGATAGGGAATTTCTTTATTTAATTAAAATGTTCACGACAATATGGATGCATGTACTCTGCCAGCATGTTTAATATCCATAATACTAAAGGTTTGACTAAGATTTTTATGAAACTTTTTTTTTTTATTGTAATTTTTTTAAACTCACAAAATAAATTGGGTCGCACCTAAATCGCAGGGTCGGTCGGCAACCGGAACCAAACCATTATTTTTGTTAGGCCTAATTGGAAGCGGAGTGCAAGGCATGCAAAGCTTGACCATATGTTTCTGCACTGGCGGACTCAGGGGACCGCCCCCCTGGTGCCCCCACGGTTGAAAAACACGTGCTAAAGTGCCCTTTTGAATGGCGAAAAATTAGAGGGTGTGCCCTATTGGTGCTCTTCCAATGGTCTAAACTTGACCATGTGTACCACCATGACCATGTGCACCACCATGTGCATTCCAGCGAGAGATGAGGGAATGCAATATCCTGTGTTTCACGGAGACCTGGCTGAAACCAGTGACTCCTGATCACAGCATCTCTCCCTCCAACTCCTTCACCATCTTCAGAGCCGACCGTACAGAAGCCTCCGGGAAGAGCATCGGCGGGGGGCTATGCCTTATGACCAACAACGGCTGGACTAGCCCCGGGGAAGTGAAGATACTCTCCCGTTCATGCTCTCCCGACATGGAACACCTCACGATCCAATGTCGCCCGTTCCATCTTCCGCGCGAATTCACTGCAGTGATCATGACTGCAGTGTACATCCACCCCCAGGCGAACGTCGGCAGGGCGCTAGCGGAACTACACGACCATCTGAACGCGCACCAGATCAAGCATCCGGACTGCCTGTGTTGTTTTTTACTACCTGTATACTGTGTTGTTTTACTACCTGTACCCCCCCCCCCTCCCCCCCATGCTGCTATGATGCCTGAATTTCCCCAAGGGGATCAATAAAGGAATATCTTATCTTATCTTATGATCGTAGCCGGGGACTTCAATCAGGCGAATCTGAAGAAAGTCATGCCATCTTTCTTCCAGCACATCGTCTGCTCCAAACATGTAAATTGACCAACCATAGACCCTTTTTATTCCAATCAAGGCAAGAGGGCTAGTGGTGGTAGTGCTATATGACATATTATTTTATAATACAATTATAACATTGTAGGCTACAGTACAAATATTATTTACAGTACAATTTAGGGATGCCCCGATCGATCGGCCACCGATCGTTATCGGCCGATAATCAGTAAAAATATGCGATCGGGGAATTCCGATAATTAGTCATATTCGCCGATCGCGGAAACTGATCAAGTGGATATCTCACTCGCTTGTCTCAGACGCACAGGACCTGCAAACTGCTCCTCCTCCCTAGCCCCGCCCGTACCCGTGTAGAGTTTGTAAACACAGAGGAGGCGGACCTCCTCTGCTGAGTCTAGATAGTGCATTCGACCTGAGCTAACGTTAGCTACCTAGCTATCGTTACTGTTTAAACAAAATTACCCAGTCAACTATTCACTTTTAGTAGGCATTGTCTAACGGTATTTAGACGGCTAGCTACTGATAGCTCCGGATATCAACAAATGCCCCAGAAGTCTAGTGGTCCATGTTGATATCTCCGTTAGCTTGCGTTAGCTGACGTTAGTTCACCGTTCAAAACGAAATGTCCGATTGAACTAAATAGTTGTCTTAACGTCATCTAGCCGGCTAGCAGTAGCTACAGATAGCTCCTGATATCAATGTCTTATATCAATGTCTTATCAATGTCTTATAACATCTAGTCGGCCAGCTACCGATAGCTCCTGACATCAACAAACGCTCCACAAAGTCTAGTAGAGACGTGTATGCTACCTGTTAGCTCACGTTAGCGCAAGTTAGTTCACCGTTCAAAACGAAATGTCCCATTGAACTAAATAATTCACTGAGGCGTTGTATTAACGTTATATATCCGGCTAGCAGTAGCTACAGATAGCTCCTGATATCAATGTCTTATAACACTGATTCGATGCGTATTCGAGCTGAGGGCTTGCTGAGCACAGTTAAGTAACGTTATGCCAATAGGGTCCAGGTGCAGCGCCGGAGAATCCTGGCCGTAGCTCTGCTCGAGGCTACTCGAGTATAGGTCCAGGTGCAGCTCCGGAGAATCCTGGCCGTAGCTGGAGGCTACTAGAGTACACACAGACAGTGGAGCTTGTTGCGTGGTGGCGATGTCTCGCAGATAATACAAGTACAAGTCTAATTATATAATATATATATTTTATTAAAAAAAAAAAAAAAAAACTTTATATAAAATAATTTTTAATTTCTTTTTAATCAAAAACGATCGGTATCGGATCGGTATCGGCCGATATGGCTCACGACAATCGGTGATCGGTATCGGTGGCAAAAAACGTGATCGGGGCATCCCTACTTTTCCCCCCTCCTTTTTTCTCCCATCCCAATGTTAGTCGTTATGCCAATTCCCAATACCCTTCCTGGTCGCTGCGCACTTAGCTTCCACTCTCCCAGACCGACTGTGGGGGTATTACGTGCTTCCTCCGACACACGTCTAGCCAATCAACCGCTTCTTTTCACCTGGCAGCGCAAACTCTCACTGAGAGGGTGTAACGTGTGGAAGGATCACACTACCCCCCTTAGATCCTATCCGCGCTGAGCAGGCGCCCCTACCGAACTGTAGGAGTCGCTGTTTACAACGACCCGGACCCACCCCGCCAGCTTTCCCACCCTCTAATACTGCCAATTGTATTAGTGTGAACGGCCAGCCAAGCTGGTGACAACGCCGGAGCTGTGAGCTGGATTCGAACAGGCGAATCCAGCAATTCCGGCGTTTGGAGACGAACGCAATCTCCGCTACGCCACCTGACCGCCACTTTGACTTACATTTTATTCTTATTTCCAATACAATATCTTGACATTTCAGTTCTGAAAACATACTGTGGCTGTTATTAAATGTTGATTCATTGTAATTTCTCACTCGAAGACCCTTCTGACCAGAATTCAAGGTTGAACAGTTTTAACACCATCTTCCTAAAGAATTTGTCTGATAAATTTAGATTTAACTTTTCTACTGGATTCTACTTTTGCTTCATGTATTTTTGGTCTTGACCTTTTACCTGGAGCAATCTTTTCAACTAAATGTACATGTTTTACCTTGTAAGGGCTTGTTTATAAAAAAATTTAAAGGAGAAATAAAGTAATTTGTTTTGTTACAGCCCTTGGATCCAAACGACAGTCTCGACTGATGCATAAGACGATCTTTATTTAATTGTCCATCCGTGACGTCATCTTAGCACTGTGAAAACTGCATTGGAAACGTACATAAAGACAAACATTTCACATAACGGTTTCCACAGCACTGTACAAACACTAAACTAAATTACATTGGTATCAAACTACAAGGATTACATTCCTACACAAGACATAAAATCATTCATTCATAAATGTCATTCTACAAAGTTACAACCATAATCAAATAAACACAAAACATACCTTGCTGCGCTCTGCAAGGAATGCAAACATAATCCGAAAAGGTCCTTTCTTTCGTTTAAAACACACAATCAATACATGGGGATACAAAGGATAAAAGTCGCACAGAAATAAAGGCGATACAAAAAGATGCACCAAACGTTCCTGCCGACCGACTACATCACTTAACAGGCGCTTCCAGCTGTACTGATCTACGGTGCGCCAATAGGGACAGATTTATGTAGGCCTACGGGTAGCGAACTCTCACGTAATTTCAAGGCATACATACATACTGAATATTATTTAGTAAACAGCAAAGGATATTGCCTAGACATGTTTAATCTCAAGTGGTCCGTTACATGTTTTATTTCTCAGTGACTCATCAGGATAAATAAACAATGACAATGAAGTTTTGAATTCTCACATTTTAGTCATTTAGCTGAGCCTTAGGCCTGCCGCGATAAGCAATAAATCTATTAATTGCCGCGATAATTAAAATGAATGCAATGATTTTGACGGGCGCGATTAATTGCTATTTGCGCGTTTGTTTTAATGAGGCGGAACCAGTGCCCCTTGCAGTCTCTCTCCGTGTGGGTTGGCCGCTGGCGTTACTACAGAGCACAGCACAGGAGCTCCGTGGGGCAGTAGCAACGCCACATATAGCTTAACTACATTTCTCAATAGTGTTGCTCCTTTTAACCAAGTAGCGTTATTTGTAGTGTAACGTTAGAATAACACAGAATAACGTTAATACAATTACATGCATCATTGTTTACAATGAACGGGTGGGGCTAGTCAAAGGACTGGAGACGGGGACAAGTTAAACATGAATTAATTTATTATAACGGGTCGTTTTCGAGTCGTGCTGCAGTGCCTACGCACCACAGCTATTCTATTATATACTGCTTTGACGCTTCCTCCTCATCGTTGATTGCCTGTAGTAGCTGCATCTAACGTTAGTAGCTAACGTTAAAACAAAAAAACACAACCGGACGAGACAAGTTGTCGGCTAGGATAATCACAACAATACTTCCGGTCCGGTCGGTGGGCTTCAAAATAAAAGTCTTAAACACCGGAAAAGACGGAGCGGTGGGCTTCAAAATAAAAGTTTTGGGAAATAAATTTCTCAAAAAAATTCTCTAACCGGTCGCAATAATATCGCTTATCGCGATATTTTCGGGGGCAATTAATCGCCCAGCAAAATGTGTTATCGTGGCAGGCCTACTGAGCCTTTTATCCAAAGCGACTTACAGATTGTGAACAGCATGTCACCAGGATGTACATCTGTGGCAGCCAAGGGTCAGTGGCATTGTTCGTCAAATAATATCTTATCTTGATGCTTACAATTAATCTATTAGCATATCATACATTCTAATGAGAATACTTCAAAGTTGGGATCAATTCACTTTTTAATTCAAGATGTAGATTTTATAAAAAATATTGTACAAGTTCCGTCATGAAAAGGTTTTACTATCCAACCTAATGATAAGTAAATGTGAATGGATGTTATATCATCAGAAAGTAAACAATTTGTTAAAATGTTTATTGATTGAATTTAAAGTGAATTGATTCCAAAACATTCTAAAACATTTTGATAGTTTCATCAATACTACATCAATTACTCTGTCAATATACACACAATGATGACAAAATAGTAGGGATGCACCGAATGGGAAATTCTTGGCCGAAACCGATACCGAAAGGCCGAAAATGATTCATAGAATAGAATTTTTTTTACCAATGTTGTTCAGTTACCTGATTATGGAAAAATATATGATTATGGCAAAACTTAACTTAAATAATAAAAAATCACTATTATGGGTCTTTTTGTATCACAAACAGTACTGTATTTGCAAATCTGGTATGTCATAAATGTATAGATGTAGCAGTACTGTCTATCTGTATGTCATATATGTCCTGATTAATTGAAAATTGGGGACCCTGATGTAAACAAGACGAAAGTCTTTCTCTGGTCTGCATCCCCTTAACAATTGTGTGTATTGAGCTGTACTGTATTGTACCCATTCTGCAATCTGTTAATAAAGTTTTCAATCAATCAGAGAGAGAGAGAGAGAGACATCTGTGCTCTACTGAGCGCACCTTTCTAGTCCCCAGATGAACGTGCTCTCTTGACTTTGGCACAGTAGACGCACGACAGACAGCGTCAATGTGAGAAACACAATCCCTGCCCCTCTCGCTCTGAATAATATGCATATTAGATCACTCAGTGATTAACCGCGACGGGCATATAGTAAATAAGGATAAAGCATGTTAAAGACGCATTTATTGGACTCGTTGCGCGCAGAGTTTACATAGAAACAGCGCGACTCCCGAGTCCCAAGAGGAGTATCACGCAGGACTGAAGAGCTCACAGTGCGCATGTAATGACTGAATCCGCGTTTTGATGACATCATCACAACAACACGTTAGGTTACAGGTTGTTTCTGTTTCGGTGATATATTTTCGGTGAAAAAACTCTTTCGGCCGAAAGGCCATTTTTGGCCATTTTCAGCCGAAAACTTTCGGTGGCCGAAATGTCGGTGCATCCCTACAAAATAGTTAGTTACTTTTGCAACAGGTTGCTCTGCAATTCCCATAACCCCACAAGCAGTTAGATGGTAGAAAAACCACTAAAGATGATCAATTCATATAAAAGGAACATCCATTCCTGTAACTCATTCAGCGCCATCGCTTAATGCGCCAGAACGCCATCGCTTTAATCAATGGGGAGACTGCGAGATTTGCGAGAGCTTAAAATGTATCTTATATTATAGCTATGGGTCTAATACACCCTTCGATTGTCAGTGAGTTGCTTCCAGTCAACATGCACAAAACAGATTGTTTTTTCATCCGTACATTTCCGTTTTGAATATGAGTAGTTTGTGATTCAGAGTAATCCCAGGAAAAGACGTGATAATAGCCCTTTAGTGGAATACACTAAACACGTTGTCATTTTTCGCCCGATTATCTAATCTTCCTGAAATCAACGCTAGATTATCAGTATTATCCTTCCTCGTGCATACATGAAATGGCCCTCGTAGCGCGGCGCTCCCCCCGTCACCTCCTGCACTCAACGGTAAACAGCCACACACACAGATAGCTTCGATCGCGGTAGAAATATCAGATAAACGCAAGATTTTATATATAGAGTCCTTACCTTGTCTTTGATATAATGCAAAAGAAATAATCCAATTATCTGATCGCCATTCCAAATACTGCTCGTGGAGGTCCGTCCCACATTGCCCGGCATTGCATATGAAGGGGGGGGGGGTGCGGCCTCACAGATGTATGGTTGTAAACGCTCGTCCTGCCGGAGTATTTAAACTCCGCCTGCACGTCTCAGATCGGCCCGGAAAAGAAACTACACCATTTCTAATAGAGTGCAATACCGGCTGGAAGGCGTAGGTGGCGGTATTTGCCCTTTTGAGAGCTCAGA
Organism: Notolepis coatsorum; assembly: GCF_963971535.1. Classification (NCBI taxonomy): domain Eukaryota; kingdom Metazoa; phylum Chordata; class Actinopteri; order Aulopiformes; family Paralepididae; genus Notolepis; species Notolepis coatsorum. Next base: position 64,440,144 of record NC_140165.1, read on the forward strand.
ACCATTCCCAATGATGACATCAGGCTGGATGGATGAAAAATGAATGGATATAGCTAATAAAATAAATAACGATTAAAACCCGACTTTACTCATGATTGGCGCTGAACGGTTGGCGAGTTAACCCCGACTTTACTCGTGACTGGCGCTGAATGAGTTAATAGAATACCAATACATGGAACATTACTCTAAAATAAACACTTCTTGTGAAAGTAAAAAAACATCTACTAGGAATGTTGACAACATGTGACATTAGTTAAAATCACTAGTGTCCACATACAAATATAAAATCCATACCAGAAGCAGTTTTCCCCTCCAGTGTGTACACTAGGGCTGCAACTAATGACTAATTTGGTAGTCGACTAATCTGCCGATTATTTTTTCGATTAGTCGACTAATCGAAAACCAATGTAAACAACAACGACAACACAATTTCTTTTTTTAAAATTACCTATCTTTGTGAAAGTGGCTTCTCAGCTCTGGTCCAGCTGAAGACAGAGCAGAGGAACAGATTGGACATTGAGCATGACCTCAGAGTTGCTTGTCTACCATCACCCCAGACTTTGAGACTCTTGTCAGGACCAAACAACAACATCATAACATGATGATCCCATAGCAGATTAAAATAATGACTCATGAAACATTTGAATTTGGATCTTTAAGCCACTTTAAATGAAAATGTATTTGAAGAACAATACAGCAATCACTCATAACAAGATAAATAAATTAAATAATACAAATTAAAGTGGAAGTGTACTTTAAATAACTTTTGTTTGCTGTGTGTGAGAGGAGTCCGTGTGTGTGTGTATGTGTGTGTGTCTTACTCTGATCGCTGTGTGAGTGAGAGGAGTGTGTGTACTGTGTAATTTGTGTATGTGTGTGTGTCTTACTCTGATCGCTGTGTGTGAGTGAGAGGAGTGTGAATGTGTGTGTGTCTTACTCTGATCGCTGTGTGTGAGAGAGAGGAGTGTGAATGTGTGTGTGTCTTACTCTGATCGCTGTGTGTGAGTGAGAGGAGTGTGTATGTGTGTGTCTTACTCTGATCGCTGTGTGTGAGTGAGAGGAGTGCGTGTGTAATGTATTGTGTGTCTAGTCTGATCATCATCTCCTGCAGGGGAACAATGTTTTCAATGTCCAAAATTTGCTATGGGATCATCATGTTATGATGTTGTCTGGAACCCTGAGAAGCCACTCTCACAAAGATAGGTAGTGAAAAAAAAAGAAAAAAAAGAAAAAAAAATTAAATAAAGTTTTTTTTTTTTTTTTTAATGACTAATCGACGCAACAATTTCTTGTCGACGATTTTTTATAATCGACGTCGTCGATTATGTCGACTAATCGTTGCAGCCCTAGTGTACACCACATGTTTGTTAACTAGCTTGGCTTTTGGCTGGTCACCCCATACTGAGGTCAGGAAGTTCCTATGATCAGAGTATTTAAAACACAAGAACAATGTGTTCACTCTTATACCAATGACATATTGTCCCAGGAACATCCACACTGTCTGTCTCACTCCAGAGTGACAGAAACCCAACTGTCGTTGTCAATGAAAACATGTGCATGTGAATTGACAGGTTTGACATTTCCCTGAATCTTCTCTCCCAAGTGAATTTTATCATGTCTTCTTAAATATGCTAATGTACTGAATCTCTTATCACACAAACCACAATGATGTGGCTTCTCTCCTTTGTGAATTATCTGGTGTAATTTCAGACTACACAAATGACTAAAGCTCTTCTCACACAGGTCACAGGAGTAGGGCTTCTCTCCTGTGTGAATTCTCTGGTGTGATTGAAGACTAGACAGTTGACTAAAGCTCTTCTCACACTGGTCACAGGAGTAGGGCTTTTCTCCTGTGTGAATTCTCTGGTGTGCTTTAAGTAGAGCCATATGAAATCCGCGTTCACGGAATCGCGGACGGAATCGCGGAATTAACCAATAAAAATGGAATCAACTGCAAAACGTGGAATATTGCAGAATTTGGCCTAATCTGGACTGAAATTTCGTTTTTGGGTGGAACGTTTGGTGCACACGCGACCGGGGAGGCGGGGACGCTACAGCGTGTTACACACAACACAGCCGCGGTGCTCAAGCGTCTGGCTGCTTCAGAAGATTGTTCAGATTGTTCGTCAAGAAGCTAAACAATTCCACAATAAGCCCTCAATTCAGAGCAGAACAGTATCCTAATGACTTTTATGCCTCCGGTGATAAGGTGTTTTGCTAATTCTGTCAACGTTCCGTGGACTGGACCCGCAAAAACACTTGCGACACTATTGTGATTAAATAGCTATAACGTTAGGACGTTTAGCTTCTAGCTAAATCTAGTGCACCCATCCATTTGTTTAATGCAAACGACTGCCCTTTATAAACTAAATACACTTAAATAGCTATGTAACGTTATAGGACTATCTATGGAAATGATAGCTTCTAGAAGTTCTAGCTAAATCTAGTGCACCCATCAATTTGTTTAATGCAAACGATTGTCATTATACACTGCCCTTTATAATCTAAATAAACTTAAATAGCTATGAAACGTTACATTACATAGGACTATAGATGGAAATGATAGCTTCTTGCTAAATCTAGTGCACCCATTCATTTGTTTAATGCAAACTATTGTCATTATACACTGCCCTTTATAATCTAAATAAACTTAAATAGCTATGAAACGTTACAGTACATAGGACTATAGATGGAAATGATAGCTTCTTGCTAAATCTGGTGCACTCATCCATTTGTTTAATGCAAACGATTGCCATTATACACTGTCCTTTATAAACGAAATAAACGAAACTAAAGGTGCCTAAATTATGCATTACTATATTTCATCACAATATAATAGATATAGCTAGGTTACTGACATTGTCATTGTGATAATGTCAGTAGTAGCTAGCTGTATCTATTGTTTACACTTGAAATATGTATTTTTATTTTGTCACAATATTAATTGAAAAATATTGTGTAAAATTGAACTGTATTTCTGAGTTGAAGCACTTAAAAACATTAAATGGACTGTTATATCTTATTCAATTGTGGACATTTATTCATTCCCACTTATTAGACACTATTTCTGATGGTAAAATGAGCATAAAAGGCAAAATACAGAATTCTGAAATATTAAAACGGAAAAAATGGAATTTGGGAAAAAATAAAATGGAATTTGGAAAATAATAAAACGGATTTCATATGGCTCTAGCTTTAAGACCACACAGTTGACTAAAGCTCTTCTCACACTGGTCACAGGAGTAGGGCTTCCATCCTGTGTGAATTCTCTGGTGTAATTTCAGATGAGACAGTTGACTAAAGCTCTTCTCACACTGGTCACAGAAATAGGGCTTCTCTCCTGTGTGAATTCTCTGGTGTGATTGCAGATTACTCAGACGACTAAAGCTCTTCCCACACTGGTCACAAAAGTAGGACTTCCATCCTGTGTGAATTATCTGGTGTCTTTGCAGACAACCTTGCCGACTAAAGCTCTTCCCACACTGGCCACAGGAGTAGGGCTTCTCTCCTGTGTGAATTATCTGGTGTGATTGCAGATTACGCCGTTCACTAAAGCTCTTCCCACACTGGTCACATGAGTAGGGCTTTTCTCCTGTGTGAATTCGCTGGTGTTTTCGCAGAGAACTCTGTTGACGAAAGCTAAACCCACACTGGGCACAGTAGTAGGGCTTCTCTCCTGTGTGAATTCTCTGGTGTGTTTGCAGAGTACTCAGTTTACTAAAGCTCTTCCCACACAGGTCACAGGAGTAGGGCTTCTCTCCTGTGTGAATTATCTGGTGTGATTGCAGATTATTCCATTGACTAAAGCTCTTCCCACACTGGTCACATGAGTAGGGCTTCTCTCCTGTGTGAATTCGCTGGTGTTTTTTCAGATTACCCAGTCGATTAAAGCTCTTCCCACACTGGTCACACGAGTAGGGCTTTTCTCCTGTGTGAATTCGCTGGTGTTTTTTTAGATTACCCAGTTGACTAAAGCTCTTCCCACACTGGTCACATGAGTAGGGCTTTTCTCCTGTGTGAATTCGCTGGTGTTGTTTCAGATTACCCAGTTGACTAAAGCTCTTCTCACACTGGTCACAGGAGTACGGCTTCTTTCCTGTGTGAATGCGTTGGCGTTTATTGAGATTCATCTTCGAACTGAAGCTTTTTCCACACTGGTCACAGCAGAGACCTTTTCTTCCATCCAAGCCTCTTGGTTTCTTCCCAGGCCTGACAGGACAGCTATCTGGATGGATAAGAGTGTCAGAGGAAGGAGAGAAAGATAATTGGTGATTTTATTCTGTTTTTGTCTGTAAGAGGTTTATAATGGTATGTATCTGGGTTTTATAGTTTAAGAACACAGTGCAGTTCAGAGTCGTCTACAGTTCTAGACTTAAACCACTTTGTTTCAAGCACCAGTTAGTCAACAGTTTCTGGAGCAGGAGTGGTTACATCATGGCTATGGTTAAGGTCAGTTTAATTTAGTCAGGACGAAAGCCCCTTTAAATATGACATATTTAAGTGTCACCTTATGGATCAAATATTACATCATGGCAGCTATGGGAAATTTGATATCTCAATTAGGGCTGGGCGATCTATCGAGTATACTCGATGTATCTCGGCTTGTTCTACATGAGATGTAGTAAATTACTATATCGTGAACATCGAGTATATGTTGTCACGTCATTAAGCTGCTGCGGCTGAGATGAGACTTGCTTAAGCGCAGAGCTTTCCTCTCATTTCATTATAGACACAGACCAGTGCGGACCTTCAATGACATGCAGTTGTAATTTCATTAGACAGACCAGCGCGGACCTTCAATGGCATGCAATTTAATTGACGCAAGCAATGGGCTAACGTTAGCTGCTAACTAAGCTAACTAAGTTATCCCATAACTAGGCTAAGCTAACTAGCGTTAGCCGCTAGCCCTGGAAATGCTCAAAGCGGACTCCACAACACCAGTTCCATTCTTGAAGAAAGGGGGGGGGGGGGGGGGGGGTAATGGAAGCAAATGAGTGCCAGAAGTATTTGAATTTTATCAGACACCGAATTTATAGCATTGAAAATAATTACTTTGAAATCATGTATCTGAATGTTTTCAGACACCGAATTTATAGCATTGAAAATAATTACTTTGAAAATCATGTATCTGAATATTTTTGCTCCGAATTTACCTATGTGAAATAATGCAGTGTTTAAAATTCAATGTAAAAAATTCAAATGCATAAATACGGTGTTCAAAATTCGATGTAAAAAATTGCGATGCAGAATCATCCGGGTTACCCAGACAGGATAAGCAATCGAGCCTGGATGCAATCTAACTGACTTCTGGCCTATCACTGCACGGCTTTGTCAGTCATGTGATCACAACAAACCGGGCTCTGGTAAGTAGTCATTTGTGCTGTTGCGCTTTCCTCCCGACGACAAAGAGAAGAGAAGGTGACTGAAGTTGACTTGCTACGTAAGTTCTCAATGATAAACAATAACAGTTAACAGGTAGGCTAAACAGGCTAGGCTAACGTCAGGCTAGGCTAACATTAGCTACTAGTTAGGTAGCTAATGTTTAGCTAGCGCTAAACGCTGGTTTTTGATTGATTGATTGACATTTTTATTAACAGATTGCAGAATGGGTACAATACAGTACAGCTCAATACACACAATTGTTAAGGGGATGCAGACAGGAGAAAGACTTTAGTCTTGTTTACATCAGGGTCCCCCATTTTCAATTCATCATAACATATGACATACATGACATACAGATAGACAGTACTGCTACATCTATACATTTATTATGACATACCAGATTTACAAATACAGTACAGTACATTTATGACATACCAGATTTACAAATACAGTACAGTTTGTGATACAAAAGAGTCTAAAAAGAGTATATACATTTGACGAAGAAACTGTACATTGGAGGAGGTTGGGTAGGTAGGTGGGGGGGGGGGGAACTGTACATTGGATTATCCACGAAACCTTACTTGGTCCCACGTAACGTTAGTTTACAAAACATTACCCGTCTATATAATGTTGAGGCAAAAATGATAAAGTGTGTGCGTGTGTGTTTTGGTGGACATTGGACCGCAAAGCAGAAAATGCATTTGCAGTTAACCAAATAGCTGCCCTTCTTTGCCAAACCGAATTTATCACTAGTTTCCAGAGCTGATGTTATTGTTAAGTCACTATCTTGTGACAATAACATGGTTGTGGTGTGAATTACCTCTAAATAAGTATTTTTGGATGACACAACAGTAATAAGAAGGATGGCAAGTGTATGATGGCATGTACAATAATGCTGTATATACCCTATGTATATTTATTCTTAATGTGCTGTATATATATGTCTGTACATACCTGCATCTAATCCTTTTACATATCTGTAGCTACTATATCTATATCTGTATATCCCTTACCTACTCTTACTAGTTAGGCTGCTGGCCAGTATGACTACTACTACCAGTGTCTTTATACCTGTATCACTGTACATAATACTACAACTCTGTACATACATCTGATTAGCATTATTACTCAGTAGTACTGATTTATATATTTTAAACAATATAATGAATTCAAGTTTTTTTTTATTTGTCACATATAAGGTACATGTACATTACATAGTGAAACACTTGGTTCTGTATGAGCCTCCTGAGATGGTGCTTCATACAGGTTTACAATTTATTTTCTTTTTGCAGGCATGACTTCACCCCAAACTGTAACTCACGGGTCTGTGGGTGACATTTTCCCAATGGCAAAGCAGCTGGCACGGCTTTCCCCGACCACATCAGCTATCCCATTCCCACCAAACGGAAAAAACAAATGCTCCCTGCGAGTGTGGAGGATGAACGAAGAGCTGAACCAGGCCCAAACCACCTTGACATTGCTACACAGACCTAGTACTTCAAGTGTTGTGGTGCTTGAATTATGCATCTAATCCAGCGCTACGCGGCCCGCAACAGGTCACTGCGGCCCGCCATGGTAATGTCAATAAACGTTTTTGTTCTGCATTCGATCAATGTAGAATAAATATTTCTAGCTTTTCTAACCACAAGAGGGCGATAATGCGTAAGCTATTGAGCTGTTCTCTACCTGACAAAAAGTGTTGATCTACAAGCCCACAGGTAGTGTGTCCACAACGTGTTGATAGTTTGTAGATCGGCTCGCGTTCGGCACACAACGCCGTCATACGAGGAAGTAGGTGCACAACAAGTCACAGGGCGCGCAAATAGAAGCTTTCTCTTTATCAAGCTCAGATTGTCGACTCTGATTTCGAGCACTTCCCAATGTTACGCTCACAAGTCAGTCAGCGGCGCAATCACAATGTGTCATTTCTCGATGTATGTGTCGCATATCTCGATGCGCTTGCTACGGAGTTTTCAAATCGTTTCACTGACCTAAAATAAATCATGCCAGTAATTCGCATGGTAGAGAACCCATACAGTGCTGATGTGAGAGAAGCGTCACAGCAGTGTGACAAGTTTGGCGTTACAAGGGAAAGATTTGAAGAGGAACTGATTGAATTGAAAAACAATAACGCTTTGAAGCAGAAACATAATGATGAATCAATGGTGGACTTCTGGATGCGGTATGTGCCTGGCGAGTCATACAGCACCATCACTATTTGTGCAAAGAAGATCTTGACGTGTTTCGGCTCAACCTATGTGTGTGAAAGTGCATTCTCTACTATGGGAATTATCAAGTCGAAACAGCGCAACGCTCTCAGTGACAAGCACCTCCACGACTGTCTGCGCACAGCAACCTCTGCATACCAGCCAGACCTGAGACGATTAGTGGCGAAAACGCAGTCTCAAATCTCACATTAAGTAAGTAATTCATTATCTCGCCCTCTCTCTCGTTCCATCCCTGCCTCTCTCTTTCCATCCCGGCTCCCTCCCTGTCACTCCCTCCCTCTCCCCCTCTCTCTCCCCCTCCCTCTCTCTCTCCCCCTCCCTCTCTCTCTCCCCCTCTCTCTCTCCCTGCCCCCCGTCTCTCGTGTCACGTAGTTGTGTTTGCCGTTTACTGTCCCCGATGTCGTCTCTCTCCTGCCTCCTCTTTAATAGATCAAAATATATTTTTACCAAAATCAAACCTGATTAACATAGCTGATTTTTTTAAATATTCGTTTTAATTTCCATGTGAGGGAATTTAAGTAAAGTGTGACTGAATGTCATTGAAAGATATTCATGATTCTCTGTGTTTGTCTTTTACTGTATTTACAGGTCTGGACCTTATAACAGCCTGTCAAGCAAGCTGAAGTCAGATGTTTTTCATGAACCCAACTATTTTTGGCTTGTTTTAAACAAGACTTGTATTTTATTTTATTTTTCCAAAAATGCCTATACATGCCTATATTTAATTTGAGTATTTTTTGCCTAATTGCACTGTTACATTGCACTGTTTCTTGACTTGGAATATTTTATTTATGTCCAGAGAGCCTTATATCCACAGCCTGAAACAAAAAAAGTAGGAACAAGTTATGTTTGTTTCTGTAATTTAGGAACATGTTATTGTACCAGGCTTTATTTCATTAGTATTGGCCTCTAACCTACCTCTGATATTTGCAACAGTAATATGTTCATGTTATCTTCACATTCTGTGAATAAAAGCCTCATGTTGTAACTTCATTTCATCATTAATTATTCCATGTCATGACAATATTTTTGTTCAATGAGGTTTGGCCTTATATAGATGGAAATGTAGGCAGATTCTGTGCGTTTCCTCAATTTTTAGACTAAATCCAATATACGAGTATACGACCAACATTATTTGGTCTTGCGGCCCTTGGACTTCTGGCATTTTGCTGAGTGGCCCCTGGGCCATCAAAGGTTGAGTAGCCCTGATCTAATCGATCAGCTACTCCTGACTTTGATGAAGCTCAGACTGAATTGTGGCATCCTAGACCTTGCTATGAGGTTTAATTGCTGCCGTGCCACAGTCACCAACATCTTCACCACCATCAGACTGGACACCCAGTCATCTGTACAGTCATTACAAAGGATGCATCACACTTATGGGCACTATTCAGGGAAACCTGCACCCGACAGGAGCCAACAATTGTCATCTTGTGGTATGGACTCCTTAGTATAACTGTATATTCTATAGTAGTGTACATAGGACCCATTACCTTTTCATTTATAAGCTTAGCATTGTATTGTATTTTTACTAGAGCTGGGCATAGATTACATTTTTTAATCTAGATTAATCTACCTGCAATCCTGGAATTGATCTAGATTAATCTAGATTAAAATGGCTAAAAAAAAAAAAAAAAGGGTCTGCCAAATGCATTCAAAATGTGTGTTCTACCCAAATAATGACCGGAGGAGGAGATTTATCCTCTCCTCTTCATCTGAGGAGTCACTAGCTGTTCTATCTCCTTGTTCAACAGCATGAACATGTCTCTTCTTTTTGTAATTTCCAGTGTTTCTTTTAAAACCAGATTTATCGTAATTGTCTGTGCCCTTCCTTTGATGCCATTAACATTGTTACACTGATATTGACAGCTCTCTCCAGTGTCAAATCACTCTGTCAGTAGTTTCTTCTGTGCACCTTCATTTCTTAATCCACACACAAACCTGTCTCTCAATGTGTCTTTTAGTGAATCTCTGAATTCACAATGCTGCCGACTGGTTGCTCACACACAGACTGCTGCAGAAGCAGGTTTCTCAACAAATTCAGTGCAAGCTCAGTGTAACGGTTCCATGAATGAAGAGAACACTGAACAGCTACTACAGTCTCAGGTCCACATCCAAGAGAACACTGAACAGCTACTACAGTCTCAGGTCCACCTCCAAGAGAACACTGAACAGCTACTACAGTCTCAGGTCCACCTCCAAGAGAACAATGAACAGCTACTACAGTCTCAGGTCCACATCCAAGAGAACACTGAACAGCTACTACAGTCTCAGGTCCACATCCAAGAGAACACTGAACAGCTACTACAGTCTCAGGTCCACATCCAAGAGAACACTGAACAGCTACAGTCTCAGGTCCACATCCAAGAGAACACTGAACAGCTACTACAGTCTCAGGTCCACCTCCAAGAGAACACTGAACAGCTACTGTCTCAGGTCCACATCCAAGAGAACACTGAACAGCTACTACAGTCTCAGGTCCACCTCAAAGAGAACACTGAACAGCTACTACAGTCGGAGTACAGCTCAATACACACAATTGTTAAGGAGATGCAGACCAGAGAAAGACGTTTGTCTTGTTTACATCAGGGTCTCCCATTTTCATTTCATATTGCTCCACATTGTCATCAAACGGTCCAATATTTCCAATAACCCAAGCCATTTCTGTTGTAAACACTCACGATAGTCCAGTCGATCCTTCCTTTAGTGTGTAAAGTGGATTTCCTCCTCTTGTAGATGTTTTCAAGTGCCGCCCGAGTAACGTGAGCTAACATGCTAACATCAGGGTCTCCCATTTTCATTTCATATTGCTCCAGATTGTCATCAAACGGTCCAATATTTCCAATAACCCAAGCCATTTCTGTTGTAAACACTCACGATAGTCCAGTCGATCCTTCCTTTAGTGTGTAAAGTGGATTTCCTCCTCTTGTAGATGTTTTCAAGTGCCGCCCGAGTAACGTGAGCTAACATGCTAACTCGCTAAGCTAACGTTAATAATGTAAACAAAGCTCTCAACGGACTTCTTCTTTCTTGCATTGCGCAGATTCAGACGTCCTCATCGCCGAATTGTGTTATATCCTGAGGACTTCTTAACCTCACCTGTATAACAATGATTACCGGACCACTAAAGTTACTTTAGTTTAACACATTATTCTGACTACAGCTCCGGTACATACGTGCAATCACTTCCGGGCACCACAGCTGTGAACTACGGCAAGTATTTAAGGACAATACAGACCCAACGTTGAGAAAAAGATTAACGGCGTCAATTACATTATCGTGCAATACTAGTCTCGCGTTAACGCAAGCACGTTAACGCCGTTAACGGCCCAGCTCTAATTTTTACTTTTTATCATGTCTATTTTATTATCTTGCAGCACTAGATGGAGGCGTCTCCTCAGAATGGACACTGATTGGGTGGTAATGAGATGACTTAAGGAGGTGCCTGTACCTTTGTTCAGGTTGAATTGTTTTGAAGTAAAGCTCAGACTCCATACTCCCTCTGCTCGTCTCATTTATTAACTTCCACAATCTATTCCATTTTATTTTTGCACAATCGAAGGCAGGCATGGCCACCTTCATTTCACTATTATGTCTTGTGTATGTACAGTATGTGACGACTAAACCTCTTGAATCTTGAAGTGCAGGGTTTCATTCTGAATGTTTAGATTTAAGTTCCGTTTTGGGGGAGCAGTTTTAGTGTTGAAGCCTTTGGTTTGTTTATGTCCTTCCTCCCTAAATGTTAAATTTTTGAAGCTATTGTGACGGTACGAGCAAAACAGTCTGCCATTTCATGAACTTATTTATGTCTTCTGAAGTCCTGCCTTGCATGTGCAGTGGAACACAGTATGATAAACATGGCATCTTAAGACATTCACAACTCTAGGCTCATCCACCTGATATTCAATACACTTAAGAATCACAAAGTTTCTTCACACACTTTAAAATGTTGTGGCAGACTGTCACAAACAAAGGTATATAATAACACATACCTGGACAGGGCTGTTGTGAAGCCCATCCAGTGAGTGCTTTAACCCCTTCACTTCCACACAATAGCCGGTTAAACACTTTCACTGTGACAATACAGAAGGTTAGCCCTTTACTATCACACAACCGACGGCGATGCTCCATCATTAGCTCTGCGTGGCAGTGAAAGGGTTAAGCACAGGTCCCGGCAGAGATAAACAACGTTTTCCAAAAGTAAATGATATTTATTATATGAAGGAGAATGAAACCTGTAAACACAGGGAGAACAGCTGTGATCGCCTTGTCCGATCAGAGCAGTAAGTGTGGTCCGTCCTTTGTAATGACTGTACAGATGGGGTGAAGTCATCATGCCTGCAAAAAGAAAATCAATTGTAAATTGTATGAAGCACCATCTCAGGAGGCTCAATACAGAACCATGTGTTTCACTATGTACATGTACCTTATATGTGACAAATAAAACAAAACTTGAATTCATTATATTGTTTGAAATATATAAATCAGTACTACAGAGTAATAATGCTCATCAGATGTATGTACAGAGTTGTAGTATTATTATGTACAGTGATACAGGTATAAAGACACTATGGTAGTAGTCATACTGGCCAGCAGCGTAACTAGTAAGAGTAGGTAAGGGATATGTACAGATATAGATATAGTATCTACAGATATGTAAAAGGATTGTATGCAGGTATGTACAGACATATATACAGTACATTACGAATAAATATACATAGGGTATATACAGCATTATTGTACATGCCATCACACACTTGCCATCTTTCTTATTACTGTTGTGTCATCCAAAAATACTTTAATTTAGAGGTAATTCACACCACAACCATGTTACTATCACAAGATAGTGACTTAACAATAACGTTATCAGCTCTGGAAAATAGTGATAAATTCGGTTTGGCAAAGAAGGGCAGCTATTTGGCTAACTGCAAATGCATTTTCTGCTTTGCGGTCCAATGTCCACCAAAACACACACTTTATAATTTTTGCCTCAACATTATATAGACAGGTAATGTTTTGTAAACTAACATTACGTGGGACCAAGTAAGGTTTCATGGATAATCCAATGTACAGTTACCCCCCACCCAACCACCTCCAATGTACAGTTTCCCCACCCCTACCCACCCCCCCCCCCCTCCACCCATCCCCCTTGAATGTATATATATTTTCTTTTAGGATCTGTTAAACAGTACTGTATATTTGTATTTGTAAAGGCGAAAGTCTTTCTCTGGTCTGCATCCCCTTAACAATTGTGTGTATTGAGCTGTACTGTATTGTACCCATTCTGCAATCTGTTAAAAATGTCAATCAATCAAAAACCAGCGTTTAGCGCTAGCTAACGTTACCTAACTAGTAGCTAATGTTAGCCTAGCCTGACGTTAGTCTAGCCTGTTTAGCCTACCTGTTATTGTTTATCATTGAGAACTTACCGTAGCAAGTCAACTTCAGTCACCTTCGGAGCCCGGTTTGTTGTGATCACATGACTGACAAAGCCGTGCAGCAATAGGCCAGAAGTCAGTTCGATTGCATCCAGGCTCAATTACTTATCCTGTCTGGGTAACCCGGATGATTCTGCATTGCAATTTTTTACATTGAATTTTTTACATCGAATTTTGAACACCGTAATTATGCATTCGAATTTTTTTACATTGAATTTTAAACAAAGCATTTTCATTTCACAGGTAAATTCTGAGCAAAAAAAATCAGATACATGATTTTCAAAGTAATTATTTTCAATGCTATAAATTCGGTGTCTGAAAAAATTCAGATACATGATTTCAAAGTAATTCGGTGTCTGATAAAATTCAAATACTTCTGGCACTCATTTGCTTCCATAGGGGGGGGGTTATATTGACGAGGCTTGACAACAGAGGTTCAAAGATAGCTTCATATTTATTAGCTATTCGTTTCTTTATATCGGGCATCCAGTTTTCATCTCCGTGTGTTCAACTGTTCATGTGTTGACGTTCGAGTGTGACATAATCAACGGCAGCTTAGAAGCTCAAAACGCAAACCTAAAACAAAACCCTGGGGGGGGGGGGGGGGGGGAACTCTACGTTCAATGATTTAAAGTAGCCAAACGTTACAGTATAAATAGTAACTGGATAGTTGATGATAAAACATTTCATTTCATTATCTGAAATATTCTAAAATCATTAAGTCTGCTATTATTATTTTCTCACAGTAGTGTGTACAGGGGAGGAAATTAGGCCATTTCACTCGCCAAATGAGTATTATTTGGAGAGTGATTCATGAAGAGCACTCGCCACACTGGCGAGTAGTAAACAAAACAAAAAAATCATTCTGCAATCTGCTGATTCGCTCACTGGCACAAGCTGAACTCCGACTCCCTCCTTATGATTCCTCCCATTTGCACCTCATAATAATCCATAACCAATGAACATCATCGTTGCGCTCTAAGCTCCTCCAATGAACACTCGTTTTCTAGAAGATGCCGCCCATCTAGGGGAAGTGGACAGACCACTGCGTGCGGACCTACAGACTCCTGTCACCGGCTTGACAACGTAGACAAAAACACATCAGTGGATGAAAATAATTGCATGTAGAGTCGTCGCTTTCGGATATCAGTGCGGTCTGACATGGGGCAAACAAGAGCACACGACGCGTCTCCTTCGAGTCGGATGAGAATGACAAGTGGGTGTGAGGCTAACGATTCCATAGCCCCTTTCGTGACTGCGATGCAAGCCTCGCTTGATTATACGCAGTCACTGGCTCCCACGTTACTAGCCATGTTAATGTGCACATCAAGCACTGGTTAAATACGTTAATAAACATTTAAAATGATTTTTATAAACTAGTAAAAAAAATCACTGAGCTAGCCTTGGCTAAAATGGCTGCACCCACATTTTCACGCAGGAGCGCTGTGGTTGCTGGGCGCACCAGGCACGTGACAAAGCGGCCAGCAATCACAGTGCTCCTGCTGTAAAATGCAGAAACAGCCATTTTAGCCAAGGCTAGCTCAGTGATTTTTTTTACTAGTTTATAAAAATGATTTTAAATGTTTATTAGCAACGCCAAGCTTTCAAACCCCGCCGCGTGTGCATGTGTGAAACCCTAATGGAGCCACCGCTCGTCTTTAACCAGTGCTTGATGTGCACATTAACATGGCTAGTAACGTGGAAGCCAGTGACTGCGTATTCAAGCGAGGCTTGCATCGCAGTCACGAAAGGGGCTAACGATTCCACTCAAGTCAACCAGCATTAGCCGGCTAGCTACCTAGCATGTAACAATGCAGCCGAGTGACATTTTATTATTACCGAATTATTACCGGGTTTCCCCCCATATCACCACTCGCCCATATGCCCTTCACAACGGTGATGTTGTCATACTTGTCATTCACCTGCTGAACTAGAGCCATATGAAATCCGCGTTCACGGAATCGCGGACGGAATCAACCAATAAAAATTGAATCAACTGCAACACGTGGAATATTGCAGAATTTGGCCTAATCTGGACTGAAATTCCGTTTTTTGCAAAGCAAACATGACCGGGGAGGCGGGGACCGCTGTGCAGGGCTGTACGCTAGGGGTGCACCGATATATCGGTCGGGTATCGGTATCGGCCGATAAGTGCCTTGTTGACTGCTATCGGCCTATCGGCCGATAAGCTCAAATGTGCCGATAGCAGTCGCCGATAACTAACCATCCATTTGTGTAGCGTCAAAAGGCAAAAAAAAAAAAAGTTCACTCGCGTCCCCCCCACACACACACAAGCTACTGCATCAAAGTTACTATTTATGATTAACAAGGCATTCGTTTTGTGGCATTAACGTTATATAGTTATTGTTACACGGACAATAACATCAGCATATTATTATTACCCATAGCAGCAAGGCATTACTCCGAGTCCGTTCATAGCCGGGAGGCAGAAGACTAACGTTACTGGTGAAAATGTGATTTACGTTGGAATACTCCTTTGCCAACTTGCTGTACTTTGCTTGCAGGTCTGCAGCCATTATTACTGGATTAAGAATAGCCCCAACTTTAGCCAACGTAACGTTATGGCTAAACCTTTAACATTAGTTAACCCTAGCTTTCGGTTAGCTGTTCAATGCATAGTAATAACACAACCAAGCGAATCCATCAGAGCTCCCCATCAACACCGCTCTGTCGGGAGGATGGCATTTAAGAAAGTATCTGCTGTTAAAATGACACAAACATTCGTTTTGTGGCATTAACGTTATTATAGTTAGTTACACGTTCAATTACATCAGCATAGTATTTACCCGAAGATAGCAAGCAAGCCGTGCATAGCTCGACGGTTACATTCCGTTGCTCATTCCGTACACAACTACACATTCTGCAATCTGTTAATAAAGTTTTCAACCAGACAAATGTATAGAAAGGCTTTGTTTTATTATAACATTTGTTGCAGTAAAATCATTGTGTCTCGTTTGGCCATCCTGTGGAGCGCGCTGGTCGGCGGGCACTGCCGGGCAGCTAACGTATTAGCTTGTTGTGGTTCTGAGTTTGACTCGCATTCTCGCAAGCAGATCATCAATGGCGGCATGCCCCGAAGTAGAAAAATGAATAAACGCTTGGTGGTAAGCAGGAGGTGGGTGCTAGCGGTGTGGCGTAATTGGCCGAATCGACTGTCAATCAAAATGGTTCCATTGCATTGGTTGAAAGCTCTGGTTGAGAGAATAGTATCCCGCTGCAGGCCGCCAGAATGGTTCCATTGCATTGGTTGAAAGCTCTGGTTGAGAAAATAGTATCCCTCTGCAGGCCGCCAGACGATACTGGGAGAGGGATCAGTGATACCATAAACATATTTCTTGATGTTTCCTTTTTTAAGTAAGTAAAGAGGCCTACAAATACAAACACACATACAAATATACAGTAGTTTCATTAAAAAATAAAAAAAAAAATTAAAAAAAAATATTAAAAAAAAAATTAAAAAAAATTAAAAATACTTATTTTTTGCCACAATTATCGGTATCGGTATCGGTATCGGCCGATTGTGTTAGTTGAACAATCGGTATCGGTATCGGTGGCCAATTTTCATATCGGTGCACCCCTACTGTACGCTAAGCTTTTTCACTAGGGGCACACTTGCCCCTAAATGAGAAATTTAGGGGCAAAAAATATTTTTAGGGGCACATTTTTAAATAAAAATTTTACCATTATTTATATAGATTGTTTTTGATTTAAAAAAAAAGAAAACAATTTTATATAAAAGAATTTTTTTAATAAAATATATATATTATATAATCATACTTGTAGTTGTATTATCTGCGAGACATCGCCACCACGCAACAAGTCAAAATGCTCGCTATATGCAACCAGCTCCACTGTCTGTGTGTACTCGAGTAGCCTCCAGCTACGGCCAGGATTCTCCGGAGTTGCAGCTGGACCCTATACTGTAGCCTCCAGCTACGGCCAGGATTCTCCGGCGCTGCAGCTGGACCCTATTGACTATATTCAGCGTGCCCTCAGCTCGAATACGCATCGACTCAGTGTTATAAGACATTGATATCAGGAGCTATCTGAACTATTTAGTTTAATGGGACGTTTCGTTTTGAACAGTAAGCTAACGCGAGCTATCATGCACTACTAGACTTGCTGCAGCATTTGTTGATATCAGTAGCTAGCCGGCTGGCAGGCTCACCGAGGTCCCAGTGTCCCACTAGAGACCAGTGATGGGAATAACGGCACTATAAGTAACTTCGTTACTAACGGCGTTCGTTTTTTCAGTAACGAGTAATCTAACTCTTCCAATCTTAATAACGTCGTTACCGTTACTACAAAAAAAAAGCATGAGACCGCGGTCCGTGTAGTGTACGTTTTGAGCTCAAAAACGAATCCAACGAACAACACAAGCGACTCAGTCAACATGAGACCGCGGGTCCATGAGCGTTTTGTGTTCACTCTTTGCAGCGCAGGGCACCGAGTGGCTCTACTGCAGTGCTGACAGCCTTATCAACAGTGCTGCACTTCCTGGTTTAATAGCACAGGCTTCAGGTGCTCAGAGATATATATATCTCTGTATGTCATGCATGTCTTAAATGTAATGATTAGATTAGTTTAGATGATTCGATTAGATTCTTATATCTGTATGTTGTGTATGTCATTGATTGATTGATTGAAAAGTTTATTAACAGATTGCAGAATGGGTACAGTACAGTACAGCTCAATACATACAATTGTTAAGGGGATGCAGACCAGAGAAAGACTTTCGTCATAAATGTCATGAATTGAAAATGGGGGACCCTGATGTAAACAAGACGAAACTCTTTCTCTGGTCTGCATCCCCTTAACAATTGTGTGTATTGAGCCGTACTGTATTGTACCCATTCTGAAATCTGTTAATTAAAATGTTCAAATGCTCAGAGAGATTCTAAACGAGAACATAGCTGGAGCTAAGAAAATACTAGCTACTAGCTCCAGAAGGGAAAAACTACCACAGTAATAACAGTACTGTAAAGATAAACAGTAAAGATAACAGTAAAGAAGTTATTTCAGGCAGGCAGAAAAGTGGATTTTTTTTTAGCCAAGGACTGCATACTTATTTTGCAGAGCATAGCTTTATACATTATACTCAGTACGCGAGTTGAGGGAGGATGCGGGGGGATGGCATCCCACCTGAAATAAAAACGGTCAATATCATCCCCCTTCTAAAACGGCCATCCCCCCTTCCCATCCCTTACATCAAAGTATCAGAATGTTTAATGTTTAATAAAAATGTCCACGGCACTGGCCATCCTCTCAGTCACGAGAGCATGCACTCGCAATTCGCAAATATGCTGCGCATATCACTGTCAACAGGGTTAGATTTTTGTATTTCGGGGTAGGGCTGGGCGATATGGAAAAAAATCATATCGCGATAACTATATGATAATTTTATTTTATTTCTCGATATCGATAATTATCGAATTGTTATAAGTATAAAAAAAAAAAAAAAAAAAGCAAAATTTTTTTTAACAACAGATGTATGTTTATTTTGCAGCAATTCTTTGTCATTGCCGCCATCTTTAGTGTTACATCCCCTCACACTCCAGTTATCAGGCTGCAGCTGGTTTAAAAGCTAAAGTAAACCGGCTTCTCTGCTGGCTGTGGCTCCAGAGGAGTTAAACAGTTCTGGCTCTGCTAGTTTATTTTAGATCTTTTGGTGCTTTTTTGGTGGACAAACCACCGCACATGTGCACCGTGACTCGTGACTGGAGTCTAGTTCTGCTAGCACACATAGCCTACTGTGTACAGACGGTTTCAAAATGTATTTTAAATTAGAAAGCAAACATGGACAAAAATGGACAAGAGAAAAAGAAATCTGAATTTGGTCAGTATTGTCATTTGGACAAGCAAAGCCATTACTTTAAGTTGCAGGCAAGAAAGACAAGTCTGTCCACTGTCTCTGGTTTTAAAACTGCCCTGTTGCAGGTAAAAAAAAAAAAAAAAAAAAAAACGATTTTTCGATTTTTATTTTATTTCGATATTCGATATCGATTATTAAAATATATCGCGATATTTATCGTTATCGTTATATCGCCCAGCCCTATTTCGGGGGCACCGAATTTTTATGGTGAAAATTAACAAAGATTATAAAACATTGTAGACACTTTTTTTTTACAGTCTTCGTCCCTGTTTGATAACGTAATGTTAATGTCTCCATATATAGGGCTCTACGCTAACCTTTTCCCCAAGGAGCACATGTGCAAAAAAAAAAAAAAAAAAAAAAAAGGCAGACCAGTGGGAGGCATGGTCTAACAACGTTCGAGACAGGGGAGGGTAGAATTGGATAATACAAAATTGGGATGGGAGAAAGATGAAAATGGGGAGAAAAAGTAGATAAAAAAATAATAATAATAAAATCTAAATAAAATGTAGGAGCACAGTGAAAATTGTTCAAGTAACGGATTTTATTAACAAACTATTTATTACATGCATATTACTGTGCGTGTGCATACTAGGGATGGGCGTGAATAATCGTTACTCGTAGCTATGAGAAAAACCGAAGAAAAAATATCATTTATTAATAATTTTTATGATTTATTTTTATTTTTTTTACATATTTGTTCACATGTATGTGTAAGATTATAACTGTTTGTTGGTTTCCTTAAACATATATACGTGAATGAACAAAAATAAGTAAAACATTTCAAATTAATAAATCAAATAAAAATAAAATATGAATACGTTTTTTTTTTCCCTTTTCGAGTAATACACGATCACTCGAGTATAGCATGCGATCAATCGATCTGGATTTTTCTTTAAAATGCCCATCCCTAGTGCATACTAAGGGATAAACATCTGTGCAAAGTGTCGGGGGCTTTTCTTGCCCCCCTTAACTGATTTTCGAGGGCATTTGGTACATTTTCAAGGCATTTTGCCCCAAGCCCCCCTTCATTTCGAATCCTGACTGTCAAACGGTGCGCATCTCGCGCCACTGACTGTCAGTCGTTTAGCCTAATTGACAGTGGCACGAGACCCGCGAAAATATCAGATGTTTAATAAAAATTCCCGCGGTACTGCTTAGGGGTGGGACAATACATCAATCCAGATCGATATATCGATCTATTATCAATTATTAAATAGGATCGATGCAACGTAAAAAGATCGATTCATATTGCGATACTCTTATTTTGAAAATCCCCTCGTGAGCATATCCGCCCGGCTGGCTGCAACAACAACAGTAGCTCAGCGCAGCTCAGCGTGTGTAGACGTCAGACAACATTGCTTCAGAGTCCGCTAGTGATGCACGATATATCGGCCGCAGATATAATATCGGCCGATATGGCCGTTTTTTTACACATCGGTATCGGTCCGATATCAAGATAGGTCCGATATAATTTATTAAAAAAAAATTTTTTTTTCTTTTTACATGTTTTGGCCTTAAATAGTTTCAAAATATCTGTCATTTCTGAAAATAAGTTACAAAAGTAAAAAAATAAAAATAAAATGCGTTTTGGAAAATAGCTATTTATTTGATTATCATAAAGTGTTTTCTATACAGAGATATCGACATCGGTAAATATCGGTATCGGCCAGAACAGCAATATTAATATCGGTATCGGCCAAAATGTTCCCATCAGTGCATCACTAGAGTCCGCCTATTTTGCCAGAAATAAGTGCCTGTTTTTTTCCCCCACAAGGGGTCAAATGCATCCAACATGCTTTCCATCCTCGCCATTCCTTTATGCCCACGTTGTGTTAAATACCGAAATTAACGTTGCGTTAACGTGAGCTAACTAAGCTAAGCTGATAGAGAGAGCAGTAGAGGTCCACTAGGGACTGGGAAGGAGGGGGGGGTTACTGCATTCTATAGCCTCACTAACAGGATCTGGCCGGTACTGCACCTTCTGACTCCCAATATGCCTTTTCCAGCCAAAATACAGCACTGTGATAAGATATTAATATCGGGAAAAAAAGAAAAACGAACCAAAAACAGTGATCAGGAGGTCTATTTGTATTAAAAACAATAGATTGTTTTTCATTTAAATGTCTGGAAGAGATCAAAAATAAAAATGTCATGATATTTCCATTGCCTTTTTTTTTGTTGATTTAAATGTTACCGATTGTGTTAAATGGGCATATAATATCGCAGGCACCTGAATCGAATCGTATCGTGGCAGACTGTGATATCGGAAAATATAGTATTGTTTAATGTCCAAAGAATCGATATCGTATCGTATCGTGATGAAACTGGTGATTCCCACCCCTAGTACTGCTACTGGCCATCCTCAGTGCGCGTGGGAGCTTGCGCAAAATCACCCATATGTTTCCACGTCGCGCACGGCACTTCTCGCCTGCCGGCTCACACCAGATTACAATACACTGGTGAACCGCATGCAATGCCAGTCTTCCCACAACAAAGACACCAGATGTAGTCAGTGGCAACATGGCAGTGCCATGGCAAAGTTAAATACAATATTTAAATAATAAATATGATTGGACTGAAACACTGGATTTAATTAAGCTCTGGAAATCCGGCCCATTTCTACTCCAGCGCTCGAGTTTCCTCGTGATTTGAACGCTTGTATTTGATCATTGAGCGACAGGATGGTTATGTTTTCACCTTGCTTGTAGTGACAGATTAAGTCCATTCATTTTAGCAAATATGCAAGCAGGGGAGGAAACAAACTTTTTGGCTTACCAAAAAGAGTAGCTGATTTTTTTTACCAGCCCAATTTTTTTTTACCAGCCAAAAACAAAATCGCTAATTGTGATAATTACTTCTTTGTATGTCTTCGTCTAAATTGATTTTCAATCATAGTAATAATCACACCGTGTCTGTAACTGAGGGGTACAATTCCCTGACTGTATTAATCAAGTATGGTATCATTAAACCACTACCATCTTATGTACATTATACTGGCCATACCGTACACGAGTATATGATGATAACACCTCCACAATGATACGGTTTCCACACAAAGTTGTCTTTAAGTATTTATTACAGCAAAAGGTACATAATATACTTCTCTATTTTACTTTGGATGCGCTTATAAGGCAAAGGAATGTGCGTAGGCAAATCAATAATGAATGTCCATTCTCTGGTTACGCATGAAATAAGAATACAACCTGAATATTAGGAATTATATCTAGGGGATACTGGTAGGGGGGTTCCACCGGTTGTAAGCCAGCAGGGGGAGGCAATGCTCTAATGCAAAGTCCGGGTCAGCGGGGACTCAATAGGCTCCTGGAGGCGGTATATTACTCCCTGCTCGGCAGACGAAAGGCAGCTGTAATCCCAGTGTGCGCGCCGCACAGGTGAAAGCCGGTCAGCCCCTCCAATAGAGACGGGCTCGAATGATGGTCCTCACGGGCAGGTCCCACAGCAGTGGGTGTAGACGATTCTTATCCGCTCCAGCAGCCTGGTACAAAGCAATAATAATAATCCAGCCGGAAAGGGGCTCTGCAATCACCGGTGTAGATCCTCCGGTGCGCGGTACTTCACATCAACTAAGTCGAACTTGACGTTATCCAACCAAGCCCTGATACTTTACTATCCTATTCGCACGCGCAGGGTACAAAATAGTCACACGCCCACCGCCACAGGCTTGTAGATATAATGTTTGGCCGTCATAAATTAAGGCCTGGGCGCCATCTGGCGGCCAACTAAATCCACTGCATGATGCAGGGAGTAGTCCAGCTGAGCGGGAGAAATGTCGTGGGAGCGGGTGGAAGTTGCCCAATCTGGAACAATCTCCGGGGCTGCAGCTGGACCCTATTGGATGCGGGCGTGGTGAGTTGAAACGAAAGTGAAACTGTGTGTGTGTGTGTGAGATGCGCTCTGCTCACGAGATCAAGTTTGTAACATGAGACGCACATGAGATCTGTCTTCATCCGTTCTTTAGCCTACTACAAAAAAAACCTGCAATCGCGTTTTTGATTGTGCTCTGATATTTAATTTTGCATTTGATTTGACCAAATATGTGGAGGCATATTCCCGGAGTAGCTCCCCCGGGTCCCCCCTCAAAATTAAGAAAAACAGGCGACAACATTAACGTTGACGAGTCAGTTGCTACCACCAGCACCACCGATAACACTGCACCTGCTACTAGCGTCGGTGTAGTTAGGAAATTTAACCAGAAATGGTACACATCTGATTCCGGGAAACCACGAGAATGGCTTAAATTTGAGGGGGGGGGGGGGGGGGGTAAAGTTTTGTATACCATGTCGTGCCAAAGCAACGGATAAAAGAAAACGAAATTCATTTGTCATCGGGACGTCGGTGATGAAACTGGAAGCCATCAAAAGCCACGAGACGTCACGCTGTCACAGGGACTGCTCTGTTGTATACAAAGCACAGTCTACTCCGCTCCTGGCTGCTCCGACTGTTGACCAAGCTGTCAGAGTCGACTCTGGCTAAAATGCGGATACTATTCCGTAACGCCCACGCTATAGCGAAAAAATCAAGACCATACAGGGACTTGGATGTGCGAGTACGTTTATTGTGTTTTTTTTATAACGTTAGTCCAGCATGTTCATATAGGTGTGTCGGCTTTCACTTTCAGCTAATTATGGTTGTAAAGCCTACCCAGTGGAATTGTTTACATAACAATGCATGATATTATATATTATTATATTATTATTCCATACAAGGCTGGATGCATTACAGACTCCGCTAACATCCCTTGTTGCCTTGTAGGTGGCAAGTATGGATTTGTTTATCTTGTTTGAAGTTGTTTTAATATGTTCTTTAATTCTTTTGCTTCCATATTGTAAATAAATTCGCAATAAATTATTTGCATTTAAAACTATTAACGCTGACTCATTCCTTCAGTCCACTCAAAATTAGGCTAATATTCCTTATGTTGTTTATGATATTAATTGAAAATAGCATACGAGAGTATTATATAGTAATAATAACACATGGCGATATACTAAAAAGCTATTTATAATTTTTGGCTTGTAAAAAATCTGGATGGCTGGTAGTTTTTAAAATCTACCAGCCAAATGGCTGGTAAGTCAAAAAGTTAAGTTTGTTCCCTGCGCACGCGGCTATAAGTGCTCTATTTAGACACACAATTGCTCACTTCACTTGGTCTTTGACTCGTGATGAAGGCTTTTACTAGTAAGGAGCGAACGATACGTTGAACAAACGTATTAGGATAAACAAGACTCTATCTTGGGGCAATACGAGCCCTACTTCACCGCACGTTGCATAGTGGGTGAGGCTTCACTTGTTACTAAGACTGAACTGAACGGACTGCGGACTGAACTACTTCTGTATTCACCTGCGCCATATTTATATGTACGGGGAACAAACTAGTGCCAGCCTTATTCCTGTCTCGTAGTCCTGGGCAGAACCGGGCATGTTGAGACAAGCCTTGACGGTAGCTTTGAACTCGACTCTGGGGGTAAGACACTGGCGCTGGTGGAACGCTATCCAATAAGAGAACGAAATATTATGGTCTGTAGTAGGTTAAAGGGATATTCCGTGTATATGTACAAAGAATACACAAGGGATATCAAACGATATACAAATATTATGCAATATATATCAATCAGTAAATATATATATTCGGTTTAATCTGACCCTTTGTAACAGCCGCCTCCTAATTAGTCCCACCTAATTAGATAAGCAGAGACAGATTAACCGCACTGTCCACTACTCAATGTCCGTTGTGAGGGTAGGCAGTTCACAAAGTCAGGGTCATGGTCGTCATTAAGCGAGTCGGGGAGCCTTGGCGACTCTATCAGCCTCGCCACGGGTCGGTTGTAGGTCCGCCCTTGGACGAGCAATTCTGCCGCTCTGACCTTTCCGTCTGCACCAGTGGTCACTTTGCTTACGCGGCCGGCCGGCCACGCAGCTCGGGGTAGTGACTGGTCTATGGTCATGACGACTGGACGGGATGAAGGGGGGCTTAGGAGGAAGCGGGCCTGAGACTGCTTTGATCTGTGCTTGGCTGTGCCTCCTGCTCCTCCGTCTGTTTCTCTTGTTTGCTCTGTACCCCGTCTGAGGAGGGGCCGGTTCCGGCCGCCCCGTCAAGGAGTCGCTTGGGGTGCTGGGTTCGAGGTCAGCTACGTCTGAAGCGCAGCTGAGGGGGGTGGAGTTCCGAACTCCCTCTGGTGCCCACGGTTCTCTCACGGGCCTCTCGCTTAATGTCAATAGCCTCTGCTGTACGAGGGAGTGGCCGGTGTCGCTCGCCTTTGTGTGTAGGCAGCGTGTAGACGTGGGTTGACTGTCAAGTCCGTAGAGGGGGCCCTGGAGCGTCCATCCCAGTCGGGTCTGAACCGCGACTGGGCATCCTTTGGGTCCGATGTGGGCCGCCTCAATTGGGAGAATGAGGTCCGCGTGGTCGGAGCCGATGAGCAGGGTCGGTGTGGCGCCGTCGATAAGCGGTATAGGTAGTTGACGTAGGTGCACATACTTAGCCATCAGCTGTGGGATGGGGTAGGTGTACTGAGACAGGCCTATGTCGTGGCTGGTGAAGACGTTGGTTATACTATACTGCTTCTCGGGCTGGTCCACCGCTGCTATCTTGAAGGAGACCCTTTCACCTTTTATGGTCTTCTGGTCCCTTCTGATGGTGCGTATGGTCATGGTATCTTTGACACCCCGCAGGCCCAACTGGGCTGCTGCGGAAGCGAGGAGGAGAGTCTTTTCAGACCCATCGTCCAGGACGGCGTAAGTGTCCAGGACCTTGTCCTCGTAGCTCAGGAGCACTCTGACCACTTTGAGGAGCACTCGGGGGGTCCCGCTATGCTGGTCAATGTGGAGCACTCCTGTTGGTCTGTTGCCTTGGATCTTCTGGTGGGCTCCGCACAGTGCTGCGCGGTGAGCGGCGCCCGCCTGGGCCGCCCCTGCGCGGTAAGCGGCGCCCGCCTGGGCCGCCTCACGCCACTGGTCAACTTGGACGGGGTTCAGTGTCTTATATTCGGCGCACTGTGCCAGCCAGTGTCCGCCGTCGCAGTAGGTACAGTAGGGAGCGGTCTGGTGGCTCTTCGGTACTGGTGCCACCGCCTCGGCATGGTACATTACCGCGACGGGCCCACTCTGTTGTCCTGGCTGACGCCTGTTGATGTCATGCAGGACCTCCAAGTGGGTGCCACCGCACCTGCTGCACTTCTTCAAGCGGCACTCAGCTGCTAGGTGGCTGCGCGCGCAGCGGAAGCAGCGGCGGTGGTCCTTGATCCACTGACTCACCTCGTCCGCGGTCTATCTGCCGCCTGAAGCGCTCTTGTCGGGCGGGAGGGAGCTTCTCTAGTATCCTCTCTACATTAGAGTTAGCGTACAGTTCATAGATCCCCTTTTCCCTTTGGGACCCCAGCATCCCTACCAGGGACTGTACCTTGATAGAGAGGTCATCTAATGCTCTGTTGTCTCTGGCTGGGGGGAGACGGTCAATGTCTCTTATCTCCTGTATCACATAGTCCCATATGCGTCCATAACGTTGATCGAGGGCTACTAGAGCCGCGGTGTATGGGGTAGTAGAGCTGGAATATGCCAGCGCTATATTGTGCGCTCTGGGCACCTTCAGGTGCTTGAGTAGGATAGCATACTTGTACGGTTCATCTGGTACGTCGGACAGCATAGTCTCTAAGCACATTCGTAGCTCTGTGTACTGTGCTCTGTTCTCGTGTGTGAAGTCCTGGAACGTCGGTGTGCCAAGGTACGATGCCATGGATGACTGGCACATCGGTGAGCGTTGGGGGAGAGGCCTCCTGGGTGAGTCCCCCCGTGCGTGTCGTCTTGGGCTGGTACTTGGTGGGTACCAAGGGCCGGGTACCCAGGTGCTGTTCCTCGGGGCTGGCGGTGCGTCAAACTCACCCGTGAGTTGAGTCTGAGGTTTGTAGCGCAGGGCCTCGGGGCTGACTTCTGGGCTGTACTGGGCCTCCTGGTCCAGAGTACATTGCTGCTGGTCGGGGCTGTACTGGGCCTCCTGGTCCAGAGTACGTTGCTGCTGGTCGGCTTGACATTCCTCCTCTTCCTCCTCCTCTTCCTCTGCTAGGACCTGGAGTCTTCTGTTCAGTCTCTCGGCGTGGTCCGGTTCTTCCCGGTTGCTGGGTCTCGTATGGACCGGCCGGGGAGGGGGTTCGGAGACGTGGACAGGATCCTCCTGTTGGCGGGGTCCCGGGTCGCTTGGTCGGGTAGGGGAATGTGTCCTAGACCCTTGTCGTGACGATCTCCGGGAGCTCCGTGCGGAGAGAGGGGGTGTCGCCATGGTGATCAATTTGTCCATCAGCTGCGCCTGCAGCCGGTCGTGCTCTGCCTCGCGCTGGGCATGGGCGGCTTCGCGCACTGCTTCGCGCTGGGCATTGGCGGCGTCGCGCTGCGCATTGGCGCTGGCATGGGCGGCGTCGCGCTGTGCATTGGCGGCGGCGCACTGTGCATCGGCGCGGCTTCTCTCAATGTTCTCTTCCGTCTGAAGGCGTCTGGTCTCCAGTCTTATGCGGTCGTCTTCACTCCTTTGTTGCGCCTGGAAGGGCTCTCGCTCGGTTGCAGAATGTTCGCGTTCACGGAGGGCTTGCGCTTGGAGTTGCGCGTGAAGGCGCTCTCGTTCGTCTGCAGCTTGTTCGCGCTCGCTCGTCTGTTGCGCTTGGAGTCGATCGCGTTCACCCTGAAGTCGATCGCGTTCGGTAGAGGCTGCCAGGGTGGCGATGAGTGCCTGTGCCAGCATCTTGTCCGCCTCGCTGGGGGAAGACGCCGGTCGAGGCGATCGGCTCCCGGCAGTACTCGTTGGAGATCCGTTCTCCTGTCGCGTACCGAGGAGATCCATCTCCTGGGTGCGCGTCTCTTCTTGTGGTGGGTCGGGTTCCGTCCCGGGAGGGCTTTCTTTATCCTGGAGCTCTCCGGGGACTACCTCGTCGACGTTGTCTGGGGGTAAAGTCATGTCATGTCCCTCCTGGTCCCCCCCGTGAGCTTGGTCAGTTACGTTAGAACCCACTAGGGTCTCTACTGGCGGGGTAGCCTGGTCGGTAGGGTTGGACATAATTTTACTATCCGCTTTAGTTACTTTATCCGTATTTAACTTTCTTTTAAAGCTAGGTATTGGACTGAAAACGTAGTCCTCTAGGTGAAGAGGTGGCTGCCGTCTGCGTTCCGGGCGATCTAGCTTAGGAGAACCGTTTGTGGAGTGTTC
The DNA here is from genome assembly GCF_963971535.1 of Notolepis coatsorum. Classification (NCBI taxonomy): domain Eukaryota; kingdom Metazoa; phylum Chordata; class Actinopteri; order Aulopiformes; family Paralepididae; genus Notolepis; species Notolepis coatsorum. The sequence continues at coordinate 64,468,299 of NC_140165.1, forward strand.
ATCATCGGCCATGTTAATATTAATATTAAGCTAATTCTTATCCGGGGCTCGAAGGACCAATTGTAACTGAGGGGTACAATTCCCTGACTGTATTAATCAAGTATGGTATCATTAAACCACTACCGTCTTATGTACATTATACTGGCCATACCGTACACGAGTATATGATGATAACACCTCCACAATGATACGGTTTCCACACAAAGTTGTCTTTAAGTATTTATTACAGCAAAAGGTACATAATATACTTCTCTATTTTACTTTGGATGCGCTTATAAGGCAAAGGAATGTGCGTAGGCAAATCAATAATGAATGTCCATTCTCTGGTTACGCATGAAATAAGAATACAACCTGAATATTAGGAATTATATCTAGGGGATACTGGTAGGGGGGTTCCACCGGTTGTAAGCCAGCAGGGGGAGGCAATGCTCTAATGCAAAGTCCAGGTCAGCGGGGACTCAATAGGCTCCTGGAGGCGGTATATTACTCCCTGCTCGGCAGACGAAAGGCAGCTGTAATCCCAGTGTGCGCGCCGCACAGGTGAAAGCCGGTCAGCCCCTCCAATAGAGACGGGCTCGAATGATGGTCCTCACGGGCAGGTCCCACAGCAGTGGGTGTAGACGATTCTTATCCGCTCCAGCAGCCTGGTACAAAGCAATAATAATAATCGAGCCGGAAAGGGGCTCTGCAATCACCGGTGTAGATCCTCCGGTGCGCGGTACTTCACATCAACTAAGTCGAACTTGACGTTATCCAACCAAGCCCTGATACTTTACTATCCTATTCGCATGCGGCTATAAGTGCTCTATTTAGACACACAATTGCTCACTTCACTTGGTCTTTGACTCGTGATGAAGGCTTTTACTAGTAAGGAGCGAACGATACGTTGAACAAACGTATTAGGATAAACAAGACTCTATCTTGGGGCAATACGAGCCCTACTTCACCGCACGTTGCATAGTGGGTGAGGCTTCACTTGTTACTAAGACTGAACTGAACGGACTGCGGACTGAACTACTTCTGTATTCACCTGCGCCATATTTATATGTACGGGGAACAAACTAGTGCCAGCCTTATTCCTGTCTCGTAGTCCTGGGCAGAACCGGGCATGTTGAGACAAGCCTTGACGGTAGCTTTGAACTCGACTCTGGGGGTAAGACACTGGCGCTGGTGGAACGCTATCCAATAAGAGAACGAAATATTATGGTCTGTAGTAGGTTAAAGGGATATTCCGTGTATATGTACAAAGAATACACAAGGGATATCAAACGATATACAAATATTATGCAATATATATCAATCAGTAAATATATATATTCGGTTTAATCTGACCCTTTGTAACAGTGTCTCTACTCTTTAAAATATTTATTAGCATAAAACAATAATAACAGTGTCTCTACTCTTCACAATATTAGCATAAAACATATTAACATGAAAGAGGGATCTGTTCTGGACTGGGTTGGGCAGAACTGGGCAGTGAAAGATGCTGGGTTGGACTGGGTTGGGCAGTGAAAGAAAAAACCCGAAGTATGTTGTGAAGTGTATATAGATAGATGTGAAATGTATAGATGTAGCAGTACTGTCTATCTGTATGTCGTGTATGTCATATGTTATGATCAATTGAAAATGGGGGACCCTGATGTAAACAAGATGAAAGTCTTTCTCTGGGCCCTATTCCCCGTACCTGGTTCAACTAAGTCGATCAAAAGTCCCATTATCCAGATTCAATTAACCCGATGTTTGAATCCGGGATGTTCCTGTTCCTCGAAGGTGGATTCAGTCTCGTTCATTTGAACCAGACTTGACTCAGGATAATTGCGCGCGGCCGCCTCAGCTGAAAAGACAGCAGGTGTCGATCGCAGAAATCCTGATCTTCTAACGGCATTGATTGATTGATTGATTTAAAACTTTATTAACAGATTGCAGAATGGGTACAATGCAGTACGGCTCAATAGCCTCGCCGACAAGTTAAATGCATAATCTATAGGCTAATTTTAAGTCCCTCATTACCCCAATCAGATTATATTTCTTTAAACGTGCCTGCTGGCAGTAGACTTATGGAATGAATAATCAAATGAGATCTTGCTAGCGAAAATAATTAGTTCAACTCTTTCAGAATAAGGATAAAAACAAGCCCAAATAGTATATCTAATTGATACGAATTATATTATGAGGATATCTGTACTGTATGTGCTTAGGTATTATGTACTATATAAATACATGGTTTCCAAAGAGAGGCTTGGAGGGAGGCTTGCAGTTACACTATTAATCAGGTTTTAATCTGTTTCGGACCTAATCCATACATGCATTGAATTGATTACCCTTTGGTTTATACCAGTGACACCTCATGTTCATCATCAGATAACAGTGCTTGAAAAGATAAATGCATTTTCTCAAATTCATTCATCAAAAACGTCAAAGGCTCATTCAATTTATCAAGTCACGTCACGTCATCAAATCCATCAAACAGCGCATCTCCTCATATATTTTAATCCCAGTTACAATATCACAATAACGTGTGACACTGTCACAGTGACAGTGATACAATTAAATACTCCACAGATTCAGATTCCTCATAATTCATATCCACAATCCGCGCATAGACGCTTCAGCTTGAATGAAACGCATCCGGGTGCTCCGTTAAGCAAATACACAGCGAAGAATATTAAAGTAATCAGAGTCAAACACCCGGTTTCATTCATTAAAATATCCCTGCGGGATTCACATTTGCAATGATCCGTTTAGTCAGTTATTAAAATAACTGTGTGTGTCGCGAGTGCCGTATCCGTATAAATATGACGTGCATTATATAGGACAAAGTTAATTCATAGGCTGAATATGATTTATTATCAGCATTTTAGGTAGACCTATTATTTTACATTTCAAACGAAGCACAAAAACATAATTCAGAATGGCATAATGGGATCTAGACTGAGAAATATTTCAGGAAACGAGCTGGCATTTCTTTGCGGGGGCGTGGCCATGGTTCATCCAGCTAACTGAACTTAACACTGCCCTCGACCAGGTTCAAACTTTCTGATCTGTTACCATGGCGATTTAGAAAATCCGACGTCGGGGAATGGAAATGTCTGGCTTAAGTCAAGCTATGCTGAAAATTATCCGGCTAACTCAGTTAGCCAGGTACGGGGAACGGGGCCCTGGTCTGCATCCCCTTAACAATTGTGTGTATTGAGCCATACTGTATTGTACCCATTCTGCAATCTGTTAATAAAGTTTTCAATCAATCAAGTTAACTTTGAACCTCGGTTGTCAAGCCGCGTCAATGTTGTGTATAGAGCTGCCGCGATTACCGCGGTATCGCGGTTACATCACGCCCACCACAAGAGTAGGCTGAATACCGCATGACCGCTGTTTTTTTATAATAATAATAAAGTACCCTCCTCTCGTTGGGCTTGCGGCTCTGCAGATATACCCTACTCCTCTATCGAGGTTCCAAGCGACCCTATTGGGTACCAGAAAAGTCACGTGAAACATTGCAGACCACCGATTGGTCAGAAGAGAGACGCGTCACACGTTGGATCAGAGCTCATCACAACACGGCTAATAACGTTAGCTTTAGCTCCCCGCCAGAGTGGACTACCATCGCTCCTCAGGAGTACTAAACGAGACAATGATTTTACTGTCTGCAACGAATGTTATAATAAAAGCCCTTCGTTCTATACACTTGTCTGATTGAAAACTTTATTAACAGACCGCAGAATGGGACAACTCAGCACGCTCTGAGCAAAGAAAGGAACTGAGATATGAATAGAGTATTTCTTGCCTTGCTATGGTCCGGTAAATACCAGGGCTGTACGCTGCAATGATCTCATCGCAAATTGCCCCTTTAATTGGCCGTTGCGATTGGTAAATAATATTTGGGGGCGGGCTTGAGAGTAGGGATTTCAAGCCTTGAATTCGCATTTCACTCCTAAATTATCCAAGACGCGATGACGTCACTCACGCGAGCTGAGCACTCAGGTATGAGAGTGGGGAAAATCAATTGAGCACTCTGATAGACTGGCTGACTGTCTGATTTAGCTATGCCTATGAAGAAAAGTAAAGTTAGCATTGCTTCATATTTTCGACGCGTTCCACCACCTAGTGAGCCGTCGAATGAAAATGTGACCGTCGACGTCGAGAACAGTGAGCCAGCTGTGGCAGTAGCCACCACCGCAGACCTGCCTAACGCTGATGCTAACGCTGATAGCATCGTTAGCGCTGATGCCCACGTTGTAACGAGCGATGAAGATGGCGAGATAGCTGCACCTGCTGACACCACTGTCGCAACTAAAACGGTCCCCAAGCCCAAATTCAGGGGCAAGTGGATGCAAATCTTCCCCTGGCTAGTATTTGAGAATGAGCTAATGTTTTGCAAATACTGCAAGGGGCAGAAGCAGGCGGGGAAAACTGCTTTTGTAACGGGGAATCCCATTTTTTAAAAAGATGGATTAACCAAACACAGCATATCCTTAAGGCACACAGCGTGCAGAGACATCTACATGATGCAATCCAATACATCTTCGTCTTCTACGGTGACAGCAGCATTAAGTAGACAAGTTTTTATTTCCGAGGCAGATCAAAGGAGGCAGCTCAAAATAAAAATGAATATCGCCTACTTCATCGCCAAGGAAGAGGAGCCGTTCGTTAAGTTTGGGCCACTCATCACTCTTCACAAGAAGAACGGGGTTGATATAAATCCAACCTACGACAACCATGTCAGGTAATATTTTTCCATTAGTTATACCTGTGATTGATTGATTGCCCTACTTTGTTACTTGTTATTGCACAATGTCGTTCTATTGGATTCTTAATATTACTATTGTAATTATGCACATCGTTGCGGGCAAGACCCTACCGCATTTCATTGTATACTTGACAAATAAAACTCTTGCATCTTGTATTGATTGAAAACTGTATTAACAGATTGCAGAATGGGTAGAATACAGTACAGCTCAATGCACACAATTGTTAAGGGGATGCAGACCAGAGAAAGACTTTCGTCTTGTTTACATCAGGGTCCCCCATTTTCAATTAATCATAACATATATGACATACAGATAGACAATTATTTGTTTTTCTAAATGCTACCCAAAACAATGTAATGGCATCTTAGGATGCAAGTGTACCATCCATGATGTAATTGCATGTGATGTGTCATAATGTTACGTGACTATAATATGTGTACAATAAACATGGCATGTATATTAGGCCAGCGCTTAGTGTTCTCATTCACACAGGTGTGCGGAGATGATCGGGCAAGTTGCTGATCTCTTAAAAGAGAGCCTAGCGGCTAAGCTGAGAACTGCAAAGTACCTTGCCGTTCTAATTGATGGAGACACTGACATAGGGCTGGGCGATAAAACGATAACGATAACTATCGCGATAAATTATTTCCTCGAAATAAACATGAAACGTGGTCGCAAAGTTTCGATATATCGATTTTCCAAGCTTGGATATGAGCACACGCACTAACAACCAATCGGTGAAGGAGATGGCCGATAGAGGAAGGAGACCCGGAAGGAGGTAGGACTCGGTAAACAAGGCTGGCTATGGCTAATTAGCTTGCACGCCGCTATTTCACAGGTTACCTGCCGAGTTGGTGTGTGTTTTGAATTCTGAGGGTAACTGTTATAGTAGTGTGGGGTATACGGTGGACGTCGTTGCAATGAATTGGGCGGAACAGAGTATTTTAGGGTCATTTTTTAGTACATTGTCATGAAATACTCCGCTTGGAAACGAGGCTGGCTATGGCTAATTAGCTTGCACGCCGCTATTTCACAGGTTACCTGCCGAGTTGGTGTGTGTTTTGAATTCTGAGGGTAACTGTTATAGTAGTGTGGGGTATACGGTGGACGTCGTTGCAATGAATTGGGCGGAACAGAGTATTTTAGGGTCATTTTTTAGTACATTGTCATGAAATACTCCGCTTGGAAACGGGGCTGGCTATGGCTAATTAGCTTGCACGCCGCTATTTCACAGGTTACCTGCCGAGTTGGTGTGTGTTTTGAATTCTGAGGGTAACTGTTATAGTAGTGTGGGGTATACGGTGGACGTCGTTGCAATGAATTGGGCGGAACAGAGTATTTTAGGGTCATTTTTGAGTCATGAGATACTCCGCTTGAGATACTCCGCTCTGCTAACGTGCGCGGACTGATGACGACATCAATTCGACTCTCGAGACATTCACAGCAGCAAAACAAGTCAGCCCGCGTATCGGCGCCGGGCATAATAAGTTAATTAAACTTGACAGACATTATATCGACGATAATTATCGATATCGAGTTATATGAAAATAATTTTATAATTTTATCGCGATAACGTTTTTGGTCATATCGCCCAGCCCTACACTGACATATCGAATACAGAATGCGAGATTGTCTACGTGCGCCTATTGGATGGTGGGAAGCCAGTGAATATGCTCATTGGACAACAGACCCTTCAGCACTCCCATGCGATTGGTAGGTGTCCACTCATTGCCACTCAAGCCTTTTTTCTTGTATAGTTTAATTAATTGAGTCACTATCTTGTTTGTATCAAGGCTACAAAAAGTCTTATTGTTTTTGTGTTTTCCTTCAAGGTGTTCTGGATGCAACCAAGGCTGCATTCAAAGCAGTTTGCCCAGAGGACGATGCCTGGATGAAAAAGCTCATCAGCTTCGGGGCAGATGGTGCCTCAGTGAATATGGGTCACCGGGGAGGAGTGATTGCTCTCCTGCAAAGAGAGGCAGGGGGGCATATTGTCCCCATCCACTGCATGCCACACAGGTTTGTAACTGAAAATATTGCTTATGTGGTAGCAGACATATGCATGCACGTGTGCGCACACACACACACACTAAATCATGTGTATTAACCGTCACAGACGCACACATGCACAGACATTCAAACTACTTGTGTAACAGCGAGGGGGAGAAGAAGTTTGATCGTTTTTTACTCTGTTTCACCTTCACAGACTAGAGCTGGCAATCCTGACCATCCAGAAGAAGGAGCCGATGGTGTGCCAGGTGTATGATCTGCTTCATCTCATATGGAAGACCTACCACTTCAGTGGAAAGTCCAACAGGTAAGAATTATTGTAAATATTGTTTGTTTTTTAATGTGTGTGTAATGTCATTTGATGTTTTACCATCAAGGACCACATTGGAAATACGTGGTTTGTTATACTTTAATGTGTTTTCCTTTTGGGCAGTGCCTACATCTGTGATGTATGTGTTTTCACCCACACTAAAAATCAATCAATTATCAACAGAGAGCTACATCGCATCGCTGAAGAGCTTGGTGTGAATATCTGCCAACCGTCCACAGTCAAAGGCACACGCTGGATCCCCCATGTCCACAGAGCCCTCAAAGTGTTCCTGCGGCACGGAGAGGGCAAGGACCTCGCCACAGACCATGGCCAGTACTCCGTTGTCCTGCAGCACATGGAGCACCTGGCCGTTGCAGGTTCAGTGGAGATTGGAGGACGGGCAAAGAAGGTCAGTTTTACACAAAATTAAATAAATAAAACTAAAAATTACATTTCAGACTTGAGTAATTGGCAGACAGGGAGGGGAATACATTTTTTAACCCAAATGTATTTTGTATTGATCTACTCACTGATGCAGATAAAGAGAGAGATGGAGAATGCACTTTTCTGTGTCTTCTGCCATTTTCTCTCCGACATGTTCGAGGAGCTCTCTACACTTAGCCTCACCCTGCAGAAGAACGACCTCATCCTCCCCCAAGCCACGTCAGAGCTGAGGAAAACCGTGACCAGACTAGAAGCACTTAAGTCTAGGGCCAAGTCAGGAGGCATGCTGGAGAAGATCCAGACCATGCTTACTCTGCAACAGGATGGAGATGAGTGCAGATTCCAGGTATGTTAGGATAAGAGTGTGGTGAGGATCCAAGGGAAATAAATGTTTAGGGCAGAAGTGTGAGAATAAAGTTACTATTATAGGCCTTTTCACACAATATAACATTTGAGGATAAGGGGAGAAGTGCAGTCTTTAAAACAATTATGTCTCTCTCTCTCTCTCTCTCTCTCTCTCTCTCTGGGAATTCCACTGAAGGGGATTCGGCCAGGCCTCACAGACCTCACCCATCCCGGGCTGAAGAAGCACATTGAGGCAGCCATCAACATCGGTGTGACGGAGCTAAAAGCGAGATTTGGTGTTCTCCTGATTGATGACGATGAAGTCAAGACCCCTATACAGTCCTTCAGGGTCTTCAACCATGACTCATGGCCGAATAACCAGGACACCCTTCTCACTTATGGTGATGGTGATGTGGCAGACCTGATGAGGCACTTCAGAGAGCCTCTTGAGAGGTAAGAATGTATTTTGCACTGCTGTACCATGTGTATTTTGCACTGTACCATATGTAAAACAATGATGTCTGGGTATTGGATGTCACTCCCTCTGTTAAATCCTACAGATCAGGGTGTGACCTGGCTGCTGTCCAGGACGAGTGGCAGGGGCTGAAAATATTAGTCAGCCAGAACTTCCGGGACAAGTCCTACAGTGGCCTGTGGGAGACCATGCTGACCAAGGAGCCATACAGGCAGGATTACAAGGTAAGCCAACAGTGCTGTGTGTTTGTATGCTGCCCTCCTATTATTGGTGATTATAGATAAGATATAAGGCCCATCTCACCCCCCTACTAGAACATACTGGAATTGGTACAGCTGATGCTGGTGCTGCCCATCTCAGCTGCCCAGTGCGAGAGAGGCTTCTCTGCACAGAATCGTATAAAGAGCTCCAAAAGAAGCTGCCTTGCAGTCTCCACCACTGAGGATCTCATGAGAATCACCCTGGAGGGGCCAAGTATTGAAGAAGAGTATGATCCAAGTCCTGCTGTGGACCGCTGGATGAACTCAGCCAAGCGAGCTAGGCGACCTGACTATAAAAGCCAGTGGGATAAGGAGGTTCTCTGTGTTTAAATGGCAGAGCAGTATGCCCCCTGGTGGCCTGTGTGTATGGGTGCACACTGTGTGTGTTAGTCTCTTTCCCCTTGCCTTACCACATGTTGTTCTAAGTTACATTTAATGCCAGCCAGTTCATTGCTGTAGAGTGTGGTGTTGTTCTAAGTTACATTTAATGCCAGCCAGTTTATTGCTGAAGACTGTGGTGTGTTTTGTGTTTTAATAAACCACAGGAAAAGGGTGAAGTGTGTGGGTGCACACTGTGTGTGTTAGTCTCTTTCCCCTTGCCTTACCACATGTTGTTCTAAGTTACATTTAATGCCAGCCAGTTAATTGCTGTAGACTGTGTGGTGTTGTTCTAAGTTACATTTAATGCCAGCCAGTTTATTGCTGAAGACTGTGGTGTGTTTTGTGTTTTAATAAACCACAGGAAAAGGGTGAAGACTGTGGGTGCACACTGTGTGTGTTAGTCTCTTTCCCCTTGCCTTACCACATGTTGTTCTAAGTTACATTTAATGCCAGCCAGTTCATTGCTGTAGACTGTGTGGTGTTGTTCTAAGTTACATTTAATGCCAGCCAGTTCATTGCTGAAGACTGTGGTGTGTTTTGTGTTTTAATAAACCACAGGAAAATGGTGAAGTGTGTGGGCCTGAACTTCTTCTTTTAAATGCTTTATTTTAAGAGCAGAAGCAGATACTGAGAACACTGTTTATAATACACCGTTATCAATGAAAGAAGAAATGTTTGCAGCTGTGGTAATACGAAGTTCAGTTGGTTTATTATAAAAGATACAAACCTGAAAACAAAAGCACTTAAATATTAAATAAAAGGACCACAGTAATGAGGCAGGAGGAACATCTTTTTTTGCACTATAATGGTAAAATTATTAAAAAAAAATGCCCCTAAAAAATATTATTTGCCCCTAAATTTTTCATTTAGGGGCAACTGTGCCCCTAGTGAAAAAGCTTAGCGTACAGCCCTGAATACGCTGATGTTATTGAACGTGTAACTATATAACGTTAATGCCACAAAACGAATGCCTTTATTATAAAGTAGTAACTTTATAATAATAATAATAAGAAAGGGTCGGGGGGGTAACCACACCTGCCCGCGACACCGAGTGAACGGCGCACGACAAGAGGGGAAACTTCGAATCCGTGTTTCACTTTCAATAACAAATGCGTGCTTGCCGAATCCCAAACAATATTCATGCTGCAAAGTCATCCTCTAAAGATAGACATTTAGACTAGAGGCAGGCTATATGCTATAAAGAGTAGACTACTAAAAAAATGCATTCAAACTTTTTTTTTTTTTTTTGTGTGTGTGCGTGCGGTAATAACCGCGGCGGTAGGAAATATTTCGCAAAAAAATTTGTGCGGTAAGGAAAACATCAATACCGCGGCAGCTCTAGTTGTGTATGCATCTGGGTGTTCACTGTGCCTTTAAGACGGCACAGTGGGCTGGACGACAGGGCTGTGAAATACCGTCAGTGTTGTGGTATCGTCAGTTCGGTTGGTGTGTTGTTGTGCACTGGTTGAGCATGCAATAAAACATATAACCTTACGTCGTAGTCCGGTGCGTTTTTGGAAACATTATAGTCATAACAGATACACCTAGCTAACATGGGGCTGGCTGCTTTGAGCACACACACAGGGCTAACGTTAGCTAGCAAGCAGCTATATAGCTAAAACGCTAACTAGAAGCTAACCACTGTATACAGTTCCAATAGACTAACATACACCTCTGTTATTTAAATGTGTTCTTGCCTTAGGGGGCTTTCTCACTCAACATCGGGGTCGAAATCAGCTCCGTGCCGTCCTCATTCCGAGTTCCGTGCCGAACTCCCCCCCCCCTCTCCCCCCTCTAGTTTGTGTACACACTTCAGTCTGGGTGCGCTCTGGGTTTTGTTTACGGTTTGCGTTTTGAGCTTGTAAGCTTGCCGTAGTCGATGATGTCACGCTCGAAATGTAAACACAGAACACGGAGACTGGAGAATGGATTTTGATATAAAGAAACAAATAACTAATAAATATGAAGTTATATTTGAACCTCTGTTGTCAAGCCTTGTCAATATAACCCATCCCCCTTTTCTCACGAATGGAACTCTGTTGTAGAGTCCGCTTTTGATCGTTTTGCAGGGTTAACATACAATAACGCTAAGCTAACGGCTAACGCTAACGTTACTACATGCAACATACTAGTAACATTGCTCGCATCGATTATATTGAATGTCATTGATCTACTGGTCGACCGAAAATGTAATGTAAACGGGAATGTCTTAACACGACTGCGGACTCTGGATGTTGATATAAAATGAACAAATTGCCAATAAATATGAAGTTATATTTGAACCTCTGTTGTCAAGCCTTGTCAATAATAACCCACCCCATTTTATAGATGGGTTATAGAGTCCGCTTTTGAGCGTTTTAACGATCTACTGGTCGACCACGGCCGACTGGTTGGGCACCACTGGTCTAATAGAAATAAATGCATTCGAACAAGAAAGTATAGTATACAGCAATGGCTAACGGCTAAACGCTAGTTAGCTAGCCTGTTCAGAAGCTAACATTATCCCATCGCTTGTGGCAATTATATTGCATGTCATTGATCTACTGGTCGACCACGGCCGACTGGTTGGGCACCACTGGTCTATAGAAATAAATGCATTGAACAATGTATAGACATAGCAATGGCAAACAAAACTGCCAGGCCTAACCGCCCCCACTCAGCACGCACCTGAGACCACCTATTTCAGCGGTCCAGGTTCAGCGCCCCCGGGGACGAATCAGCGGGGGGCGGGGACGGGGGACAGCGTTCTCACTCAGACAGACACACCCTTTTCTGATGCGAGCCGGCTCTGATTCGACACAGAGCAGTGAGTGGGAAAGCCCCCTTAGACTCGAGGGTTGTACTAGGGTTGGATGCAGTTCCCCGTTGGTCAGTCTGTCTGTTTTCCATCTTCTGCTGTGTTTAACGTTATCCGAGTGCTTCCTTGACTGATAGTACCGCAGGACTTTTATTCAACATTATATATGTCCGGCGCGGGTTGGCCAGTACGGCGGGAACTTTTATTAAACATTATATATGTCTGCGGGTTGGCCAGTACTGCGGGAACTTTTATTAAACATTCTATATGTCCGCGGGTCTTGTGCAGTGCTCTCGTGGCACTGTCAACTAAAGCGAGCACTCAGAAGACGTGCACCGTTTGCCAGTGCAGTGATTGCAGAATGTTTTTTTTTTGTTTTGTTTACTAGTCGCCAGACTGGCGAGTGGTCTTCATGAATCACTCGCCAAACCTAAAAAATACTCGCATTTGGCGAGTAAAGTGGCCTAATTTCCTCCCCTGTATGCAAGACAAATATGCTAGCCCTGTTATCCAGTCGGGATCGGAAAGGTGGGCAGCGAGCTGGGACGCATTCTGTCAGAAACAAGCGCGCCTCATCCCACAGCTCAAACAGGTGTTGCGCGCAACTTGCATTATGTAGGACAAAGGAAATCCATATAGGCTGAATATGATCTATTATCATCCTTTATAAGTGCCATTTGTTTTTCTAAGCAGTTTCAATTAGTATTTGATGCCCTGTTAAAAAACTAAAATTTTAACTGCAATAAAATGATGGATCAATATTTTTCTCATTCTTTTCCTCCTTTTTTTAGAACGGGTTATTGTTTAATTTACACAATGATTTAATTAATCACAATTGAAAATCAACCCTTAGATACCAGTTTTAATCATATACCAGTAGTAACTGCTTTTTTAAATACACTATAATTCAATATTCTATAAACACATTTGACTTGTTGGATTGAAAAAATTGTAAATTGGGACTGTTAACCTACAAGACTTCCATTACAACCACTTTTGACCCCAACTGTGGTGCCATGGCAGCCCGGGCGGGGACTGACTCCAATTCTGAGGTGCCAAACATCCATAATAACATCATGCATGTTGTTTTAGACGTATATTATCTTTGCGCTTACAATAATGAAAAGGTACGGACGGTACACAGTTGGTCTCCCCCGCTGTGCCATTAGCAGCACAAAATATGTCAAAATATGATCAAATCCACCATCCCCATGGCTGCAGATCCGTCGGGGGGCATGTCCCCCCAAAATAGGAAATATATGAATTGTCCCCTCTTTTTTTTTTAGAATAAAGTTTCATAGAAATCTTAGTCAAACATTTAGTATTATGGATATTAAACATGCTGGCAGAGTACATGCATCCATGTTGTTGTGAACATTTTAACCCTTTCACTGCCACACGACAGCCGGTTAACCCTTTCACTGTGACAATACAGAAGGTTAGCCCTTTACTATCACACAACCGACGGCGATGCTCCATCATTAGCATCATTAGCTCCGCATCCGCGGAGCTAATGATGCTAATGATGGAGCATCGCCGTCGGTTGTGTGATAGTAAAGGGCTAACCTTCTGTCGTGTGGCAGTGAAAGGGTTAATTAAATAAAGAAATTCCCTATCCATAGTCGCCGTGGGAAAGAATAAAAAATAAAATAAAATAAAATAAATTCCCTACCTACCCATGGCCAAACTGACAACCAACCTGAAACCAACTATTATTTTTGTTAGGCCCAATAATGAAAAGGTACGGACGGTACACAGTTGGTCTCCCCCGCTGTGCCATTAGCAGCACAAAATATGTCAAAATATGATCAAATCCACCATCCCCATGGCTGCAGATCCGTCGGGGGGCATGTCCCCCCAAAATAGGAAATATATGAATTGTCCCCTCCAATAATAATTATGTGGTATCAAGAGTAGTGTATCTACTCCCACTCTGTAATTCTAGTTTCGAAATACTCCTAAAAGCTTAATTTGCGTATTAAAATCATTAAAATGTTCTACCGGGGGACGATGCCCGCGGACCCCCCCCTACTCTGTGTCCCCCCCCCCAAACTTACAGGTTGAAAAAGCCCTCAGCTCGGAACTAGGCAAAATCTGCATATGGCTCGCCGACAACAAACTATCATTACACATGGGCAAAACAGAGTCCATTCTCTTCGGTTCAAATAACAAACTCAGCAAGACCGACGGCTTCTCGGTTACAGTGGGTGACAATATCATCACAAGGAAAGATGAAATTACCTACCTGGGTTCCATCCTAGAGGATAATCTTTCCTGTGACAAAATGGCATCCAATGTAATAAAAAAAGTCAACCAACGAACGCGATTCTTGTACCGGATCTCCTCTCTGGTAAACAAGAATACCCTGAAGACTCTAGCAGGAGCACTCATTCAAGGGTACTACGACTATGCTTGCACCTCATGGTACCAAAGCACCTCAAAGGCACTAAAAAACTAATTACAAACATCTCAAAACAAGCTAGTCAGACTACTACTTGACCTGACTCCTAGAACCCACCTCACCCCTGCCCACTTTGACAACCTAGGATGGCTTAGAGTAGACGACAGAGTACAGCAACTTGCAATGGGCCTGGTCTACAAGATACACTAAGCGACCAAGGTACCAGGGGAGGAAACTAACTTTTTGGCTTACCAGCCAACTGGCGAGTATCTGATTTTTTTTACCAGCCAAACAGATTTTTTACCAGACAAAAAAAATCGCTAATTGTGATAATTACTTCTTTGTATGTCAAGCCGCGTCAATGTTGTGTATGCATCTGGGTAGGCACACTGTGCCTTTAAGACAGCACGGTGGTCTTACGACAGTGCTGTGAAGTACCGTCAAGTGTTGTGGTAACGTCAGTTGGGTTGGTGTGCTGTTGTGCACAGTGCACAGGTTGAGCTAGCCCCTTTCGTGACTGCGATGTGCAAGCCAGGGGCTTTTGAGCATGAAATAAAATGTCTAACCTTACGTCGTAGTCCGGTGCTTTTTTGGAAACATTATAGTCATAACAGATACACCTAGCTGGCTGCTTTGAGCACACGGGGCTAACGTTAGCTAGCAAGCAGCTATAGCTAAAACGCTAACTAGAAGCTAACCACTGTATACAGTTCCAGTAGACTAACATTACACCTCTGTGATTTAAATGTGTCCTTAGTAACTTATACTCGAGGGTTGTACTAGGGTTGGATGCAGTTCCCCGTTGGTCAGTCTGTCTGTTTTCCATCTTCTGCTGTGTTTAACGTTATCCGTTTGAGAGTGCTCCTGATGGCTAGCCTAGTACCGCGGGACTTTTATTATTATATGTCCCCGGGTTGGCCAGTACTGCGCAAACGTTTATTAAACATTATATATGTCTGCGGGTGGTCTTGTGCAGTGCTCTCGTGGCACTGTCAACTAAAGCGAACACTCAGAAGACGCGCACCGTTTGCCAGTGCAGTGATTGCAGAATGTTTTATTTTTTTGTATACTCGCCAGCAGGGGAGGAAACTAACTTTTTGGCTTACCAGCCAACTGGCGGGTATCTGATTTTTTTTACCAGCCAAACGTAAAAAATACTAGCATTTGGCCAGTAAAGTGGCCTAATTTCCTCCCCTGCAAGGTACCCATGTACATGTCAAAATACTTCCCAAAGGTCAGTGAATACCACGATCACAACACCAGAGGGAGCTCCACAAATCATGTAAAACCCAGATTCGGCTCAAACAAGGGACTAAACACGTTTAGCAATTATGCCACATCAATGTGGAACGCCCTGCCTAAAGCTGTAAAGGAATGTGAATCACTACCCACCTTCAAAAACACTCTCAAAAAACACCTACGTGAGACTGCAATTAGAAACTGGCCCCTACAAATGTCCTAACCTAGTTGTACAGTAAATGACCAAGTAAGGCTTTGTCAATATTCCAATGTACAGTGTAAAATGTGTGTGTGTCCCCTACCCAAGCCCCCCCCCCCCCCCCCACCTCCAATGTACAGCCCTCACCCAACCCACCCAACCCCACCCAACCAACCTCCTCCAAAGTACAGTTTCTACGCCAAATGTATATACACTCCTTTTCTGGACACTTTTGTATCACAAACAGTACTGTATTTGCAAATCTGATATGTCATAAATGTATAGATGTAGCAGTACTGTCTATCTGTATGTCATGTATGTCATATATGTTATGATGAATTGAAAATGGGGGACCCTGATGTAAACAAGACGAAAGTCTTTCTCTGGTCTGCATCCCCTTAACAATTGTATGTATTGAGCTGTACTGTACTGTACCCATTCTGCAATCTGTTAATAAACTTTTCAATCAATCAATCAATCAATCAATGAGATCTGCAGCCCTGACCATCCCCCGTTTTTTCCCCCCCACAACTAGAGTACTGCCGGTTATACTAACTAACTACCACTAGCTCCAGCTACAGAAGTAAAACTACTAACAGTAACGAAAATAGCAATTGGAATGAACGTGGAGCAAGACCGAAAACAAATAGCATCCCCAACCAAACAAGAGCAGTCGAAACGAGAGAGAGCTAATGACTGGCTCTGCTAACTAGGCCAAGATCAAGCCAGGCCAGTGTGGTATCCTGACGTAATGGTTTCACCCATAAGCGATAAGCAGCAGCCGTGGACGCTGCTAACAACATAGTAAGAGGAGAACTGCCCTCAAACACTCTCTACATGCAGCTAACAACACAGTAAGAGGAGAACTGTCCTCAAACACTCTCTACATGCAGCTAACAACACAGTTCAGTCTCTACCTGACGAGCCTTCATCACCAGGAGGACGGGGCTCAGATGTCGGTCCCACGCCGAGGACATGAGCAGCAGCAGGACCACAGTCGCCAGGAGGAACCGCGGCGGCGTTACTCATAGATATATATAGAACCTATGGCGTTACTGATGTAACGTTCAAGAACCAAGGGGATGTAGCATGTGGCTGCAGCCCCGGAGACCATCGTTTTTTCACGACAGCGCCACCTACCGTATTGGAAGACCAAGGACCGAGGTACCATGAATGAATGATGAATGAATGAATGAATGAATGAATTAATTAATTAATGAATGAATGAATGAATGAATGAATGAATGAATGCATGAATGAATAAAGAATGCAAACTTTATTTAACAGATTGCAGAATGGGTACAATACAGTACGGCTCAATACACACAATTGTTAAGGGGATGCAGACCAGAGAAATACGTTTGTCTTGTTTACATCAGGGTCCCCCATTTTCAATTCATAGTGACATTTATGACATACACAACATACATGACATTTATGGCATAGGGACATACATGACATACAGGTATATAGTACTGTTACATTTGTGACATATATGATATGCAAATATACAGTACTGTTAGTCTGTTACCCATAGATCCTGACAGAGAGTATATACATATGATGGGGAGGAGACTCTACATTAGGAGGGGGTGGGTGGGTGGGAGAGAAATATACATACGGTGGGGAGAGAATATATACATATGATGGGGCGGAGACTGTACATTAGGAGGGGGTGGGTGGGAGAGAAATATACATACGGTGGGGAGAGAATATATACATACGGTGGGGAGGAGACTGTCTATTAGGAGGGGGTGGGGGTGGACGACAATCAGAATGTTTGAGTACCAGAATGGGAATTATAAGTTATATTATCATACTGGCCAATCGCGTCTCGCTCTGCCATTATGAGATATTATCTCTCCAGCACCTACTGTGCCCGTGGAAAATTTTACATGCACCTCACTTGCACGTGACCACGCCTACTCCCGTGCGTGCCTCTATACAAGACACCGGAAGTGGTCACGTCCATGCCCTTCCTTATTCTTTTCCATCCGTGGAGCTGCTATATGCACTTCAACCAGGTGGAACGTTGTTATGAAGGAGCAGGCTGTCCCCAGCAAGCTAAGAATATGAAGACAGGGCCTTATCCCTTTAACTAGAGTTTGCTGTAGAGCCTGCTCAGTGTTGGTGCTCAGGTAGGCTGTAAGAAAAAAAGCTGCAAGAAAACGGTAAACATCTGGCATCAATGGTTGCCAAATACTTACTGTCAAATTACAGTAAAATCAAATAATACATTTACAGATTACAACATTTATTTAACTCATTCTGCACCATCGCTTAATGCGCCAGAGGGCGCTAGTACGCCATCGCTTTAATCAATGGGGGGACTGCGAGATTTGCGAGTGCTTAAAATATATCTTATATTATAGCTATGGGTCTAATACACCCGTCGATTGTCAGTGAGTTGCTTCCACTCAACATGTACAAAATGGATTGTTTTTTCATCCGTACATTTCCGTTTTATACCGTTTTGAATATGAGTATAGTTTTGGTGATTCTTAGTAATCCCAGGAAAAGACGCGATAATAGCCCTTTAGTGGAATACACTAAACACGTTGTAATTTTTCGCCTGATTATCGAATCTTCCTGAAATCAACGCTAGATTATCATTATTATCCTTCCTCATGCAAGAATGAAATGGCCCTCGTAGCACGGGGCTCCCCCAGTCCCCTCCTGCACCTAACGGCACACAGCCACACACACACACACACATACACACACAGCATCGATCGCGGTAGAAAGAAATATCAGATCAACGCAAGATTTTATATATATAGTGTTCTTACCTTGTCTCTGATGTAATGCAAAAGAAATAATCCAATTATCTGATCGCCATTCGAAATACTGCTCGTGGAGGTCCGTCCCACATTACCGAGCGTTACACATGAACGGGCTGGCGGGGTTAGTGTACCATGCCATCGTTGTAAAGGCCTGCCTCGTCTGAGTATTTAAACCCTGCTTGCACGGCTCAGATCGGCCCTGAAAAGAAACTACACCATTTCTAACAGAGTGCAATACCTGCTGGAAGGCGTAGGCGGCGGTATTTGCCTTTTTGCGAGCTCAGACCCATTCCCAATGATAACATCAGGCTGGATGGATGAAAATGAATGGATATAGCTAATAAAAGAAATAACGATTAAAACCTGAGTTTTCTTGTGATTGGCGCTGAACGGTTGGCGAGTTAACCCGACTTTCTCGTGGCTGGCGTTGAATGAGTTAATGGTTAATATTTTGATAAAAGGTCATTTTACTGTATTTTTATGGCATTTACACTTAAAGTAGAAACACAAAAGTAATCTGTAAAATAATACAGTGAATTTCCCGTGAAAAAACATTTATTTTTTACAGTGTAGGCTACACATATTACTCTGGGTTGTAGCCTACATTCGTTTTAGTGGGAGAGAGAGAGAGAGAGACAAAATAGCTGTTAACTGTCATCTACCTGCCAATGGATTCACATTTACCTTTAGCTGACACTTTTATCCAAAGCGACTTACAAATTGTGAACAACAAGTCAACAGGAGGGTTACATCTCAGCAAAGGGTCAGTGGCATTGTTCGTCAAATAGTGTTGAACTTTGAGTGTTACACTCTTGAGTGCATAGTAGTATAGACATATTAGCATGACAGGTTGTAGTAAGTATAGTAGCATACTCAGTGGTGCGTTATTGAAATAATCTGGGGTGACACGCACCACGTGCATGCGCGCTCCCGGCGCGTGCGCGCGCTCCCGCGAATGCGCATTTAATGTCCCCTCGCTAGGGCACAGACTAAAGACAGTGCCTAATTGCCTCTACGAATGGAATGTAACACGTCTTCACAACAAGTTAGGTGTGAATGTGTCTGAGAACGTATTTAACACACCTGACGACCGGCGCTATTGATATGCAAATAGCGAGTGAGCTTGCACACCGTGCTACCCCGTCCCATGAACAACGCATGCCTGAGCATACTGTACTATAGTATGGTACATAATAGTAAAAAAAAAGAAAAAAAAAAAAAGAAGGTTCGTTTTTATTATTATTCTTAATAGAATTTCAGATATTGTTTTAAGAGGTGTGTTTAGTCTACGGTGGACAATTGGCAGTGTTTCAGCTGTCCTGACTGTAGTGGGAAGTTTGTTCACCATTGTGGAGCGAGGACCGAGAATAGCTTGGATAGGTGGGCCCAGAAGATGCAGAGTGTAGGGGTCTTGAGGGTGTGTAGTTATTATAGTTTATTTGTCTAACTAATTTTTCCTCATTTTGACTCAACACATAGGCCTACTATCTTCCCGGTTAATCCCCCCCCCCCCCCCTCATCACCAGAGTAAATACTTGAATTAAACTTTCTGCCCTCAGGCAGTAACCCACTTCAAAGATGCATTACAGTTTTCAATTAAACCCTAATTTTACATACCCAGGATTGGAAACTCTCCTCACATGCTCGACTGCCTCACAGTCACATCTGAGTTGGGTCATTCAGCTATATAAGCACGTTTGGTTGGAGAAAATACCCCAGGCTCGTGCGTGCAAGATCTTGACCTGTAGATGGCGCTGTTGCTCTACCGAACTCTCCGTGGGAAATGTCATTCACCTCGTGGTCCAGTTTACATCGACGACCGTGCGCGTAACAAGAACATCAATGGATTTATAAATGATTAATTGTATGTGTGTGGGGGACCGTGACAGTAGGATTGCTTTAGATGTTATGAATTCTAATTAATTCAGTAATATTCTAGCCTAGGCAACACTTATGTATGCCGGCGATGATGGTTGACAACATCGGTGGATAGAGAGAGCTGTGTGTGTGTGTGTGCGTGTGTGTGTGTGTGTGTGTGTGTGTGTGTGCGTGTGTGTGAGTGAGTGTGAGAGAGAGAGAGAGAGAGAGAGAGAGAGAGGAGGGGGCTTTAGGTGAGGGTATACAGGCTCTAATGGGAACGCCCCCCGTGCGCAGCGCGAAAAATATGACCTTTTATTTTGGTTGCACGCAAACTGTCCAGGTTCTGATTTCATATACACACACACACTACTATAGGCTATACTACAGCGAGCCCCACTCATTTATATATAGTGCAAATTAAGTGTTCAAATGAAGGCATCCAATAATATATTAACCATTGTCTTACCTTAATGCAGATAAATGTGACGTTTCATCTTGGTGAGAAAGACCCTTCACAACTTGAATCACAAGTTGCAATGAAGTGAACGTTTTTCGTAATTTAGATCTCATCATGCTTTGAAAACAATGTACATACAGTAGCTCTAAAAGTTTCCACGATTTGATGAACTCGGACTCTCATCATGTCCTCTTAGAGCAAGCCCTTGTTTGCCAAGATAAAACAACATACAGCCTCAGGTGATCGGTAGTTATGCCAGGGCCAGCCCGGTGCAGCTTCTAAATTACTTTGTTTATGTCTTGGAAAAATACCACATACTGGTGTTCGCTACAAAGCGATCGGCGGGCTGAAATTCAGAACACAGATGTTTGCTTTTTTACTCTGCCTGCGGGATCAGGATGATCATGTGAATGATGTGATGGCTATATTATTTAACCTGAGCCTATGCGTGATTGGTTACTGCCTGTACCTGGAATGTTAAACGCTGCACCGATTGACACCTTCGTCGTTGACACCTCGGCCAGCCGACTGCAGCACAAGACACACACAATAGCCAGCAGCCTGCGCATATATTATATACATTTCAAGATTCCGAGC